>NW_028225180.1:35044378-35334219 GCF_052327205.1 Somniosus microcephalus | reverse complement strand
GGGGGGAAGAGAGAGAGCGACGGGGGGAAGAGAGAATGCGACTGGGGGGGGAACTTGGCCCGATGGTCCCCTTGCGAAGGAAGGGAAGAAGGTAAGCTCTCCCTCCCTGTCCCACCCCCTCACTCTTCCCTCCCTGTCTCACTCCCCTCACTCTTTCCTCTCCCTGTCCCTACCCCCTCTCTCTTTTCCCTCCCTCTACCCTCTTCCCTCCTCCCTTTCTTTCCCTCTTTACTCTAACCTCCCCCTCTCCTCACTCTCTCCCTCCCTCTACCCTCTCTCTCTCTCTCCTCCTTCTCTCCCTCTCTTACTCTCTCTCCCTCCCTCCCCTCTCCCTCAACCCTCCACCCAAACCCCTCTCTCTCCCCTCCCCCAACCCTCTCCCTCAACCCCACCCCCAAACCTACTCCTCACTCCCCACAACCCCACACCACACACACCCCCTCCCAACCACCCACTCAACCCTCCACCCACCACCCTCACCACCCCCACCCACCCTCACCCACACCCCCACCACACCAACACCCACCCCACCAACACCCCCCCCCACACACACCCCACCCCCCACCCACACACCCCACCCCCCACCCACAACACCCCACCCCCACCACACACACCCCACCCCCACCCACAACACCCCCACCCCACCCCCACACAACACCCCCCACCACCCCACCCACCAACCAACCCCCACCACACACACCCCACCCCCACCCACACACACACCCCCCACCCCACCACAACCCACCCCCACCAACCCACCCCCCCACCACAACCACCCACCCCCCCCCACACACCACCCCCACCCCACCACACACACCCCCACCCCCCACCACAACCCACCCCCCACAACACCCACACCCACCCCCCACCCCACACTCACCCCACCCCCCAACACACACCACCCCACCCCCCACCCCCTCACTCACCCACCCCCACCCCCTCACTCACCCCTCCACCCACCCCACCTCCTCACCCCACCCCCCACCCCCTCCCACTCCCCACCCCCACCCTCTCACACCCTCCCCCACCCACCTCACTCCCTCCCCCACCCACCCTCTCCCTCCCCCACCACACACTCACCCTCCCCCCACCCACTCTCACTCCCCACCCCCCACCACTCACTCCCCTCCCCCCACCTCTCATCCCCTCCCCCACCGTCTCACTCCCACCCCCACCCTCTCTCTCTCCCCTCCCCCCACCCTCTCTCCCCTCCACCCACCCCTCTCACTCCCCTCCCCCACCCTCTCTCCCCTCCCCCAACCTCTCTCTCCCCTCCCCCCACCCTCTCTCTCTCCCCTCCCCCCACCCTCTCTCTCTCCCCTCCACCCACCCTCTCTCTCCCCTCCCCCAACCCTCTCTCTCCCCTCCCCCACCCTCTCTCTCCCCTCCCCCAGCCTCTCTCCCTCCCCCACCCTCTCTCTTCCCTCCCCACCCTCTCTCTCTCCCCTCCCCCACCCTCTCTCTTCCCTCCCCCACCCTCTCTCTCTCCCCTCCCCCCACCCTCTGTCTCTTCCCTCCCCCCACCCTCACTCTCCCCTCCCCCACCCTCTCTCTCTACCCTCCCCCACCCTCTCTCTCTTCTCTTCCCCCACCCTCTCTCTCTTCCCTCCCCCCACCCTCTCTCTTTTCCCTCCCCCCACCCTCTCTCTCTTCCCTCCCCCCACCCCCCACCCTCTCTCTCTTCCCTCCCCCCACCCTCTCTCTCTTCCCTCCCCCCACCCTCTCTCTCTTCCTCCCCCCACCCTCTCTCTCCTCCCTCCCCCCACCCTCTCTCTCTTCCCTCTCCCTCCTTGCCCCTCTCCCTCTCCTCCCTCCCTATTTCTCTGTCTCTCTGACGTCTGTTCTCCTCTGTCGCTCTCAGTTTTTCTTCTGCCGTGGTGCCCGATTTGCTAGTCCAGGCCCCGCCATCAGCCCGCTCTCCGGGGCAAGGTAAGAGCCCGGCTCCAGCCCCACACCACCAGGGATCAGCACCCGAGGAACCCGCCCGCCGCCCAACGTGAACGAAGACCCTCCTTACCTGTCACGGAGTTGAAGTCTCCGAAAGCGGCGTGCGCCGGGCCTCTTCCCCCACGCATTCAGGAGGTGCGGGAAAGAGAGAGGGAGAGAGACAGACTGGGGGGAGGGGGGCGAGTTAGACGCCGCCATGCACCTGCTCCGTGGAGCTCCATGCCACAACAGCCGCACCAGCCTTTACTAAGATGGCGGCGGTAGCGGCGCTCGTCTGAGGCCCGCCCCTCCAGCCTTCACAAAGATGGCGGCAATCGGGGGCCGCTTGTTGACTGGGGCCGGGAGGTGCCTAGCTCGGGTGTGGGTGCGGAGGAGAGGCCGAGGCTTCGAGGCCTATCTTGAAAAATGGGGAAAGGTAGGAAAATTAATGAGATTAGATAAAAGATTTAGAAAGTAATTAACTTTTTTAAAAACCAATATGTGTTTTAAAAGCTACGTTTATTTGAAAGACGCAGAAAGCGGGAAAAAGAAAGGAAAAGTTTGGAATCAAAATGGCGGCGACTCACCTCGGTTCAGAACGATAAGGCCCGCCCACACACGCACCGATTGGTCGACCGTCAGGTCACCAAAGCATAGGGTTGGTCAATCGTCCCGTCACTCGACCGTAGGAGGGCCCGGCCGCGTGCGCCAGGAACCCGGCGTACAATTGGTCGACCTCGAGGTCACTCTGTCACTAAGGAGCGGATAATGAGATGCTAATGAGCGGAATTTTGAACATTTTTCGGATACCGCGGGCGCGATTTTCGTCCGGCCGAAACGTAAATACGCTTACCACCGTTTCGCAAAGGTAAGCTTTCTTTCGACGTAACGCACGCGTAGGTATGCTCTATAACTTTTGAGCGCATAGCCGGACAGATGCACACGTGAGGACAGACAGACAGAAGGACAGACAGACAGAACGATCCGTTTATAGATATAGATAAATAAGAAATACGAGCAGGAGTAGGCCATTCGGCACTAGAGCCTGCTCCGCCATTCCATAAGATCATGGCTGATCTGATTTCGCCACTCGTGCCTGTTACATTAGGAATGGAAGAGAACATATAGCTCCTCATGCCTGTTTCAATCAGAACAGGAGGAGGCCATTCTACCCCACGAGCCTTTATCACGAGGAGCAGGAGTAAGCCTTTCAGTCCAACGAGCATTTAACATGGGATCAGGAATAGGCATTCAGCTTATCGAGCCTGTTATATTAAGAACAGGAGGAGGCCATTCAGATAGCCGAAGAAGTTACCTTTAGAGCAGGAGGAGGACTATCAGCCCTTCAATCTGTTACATTAGGAACAGGAGGAGGCCAGTCAGCTACGCGAACCTGCTTCACAGGAACAACGGGAGTCCTTTGACTCAGATGAACCTGTTTCATACGGAATAGGGGGAGGCCATTCACCCCTCCCACCCGTCTCGAGCCTATTATATTAAGATGAGGAGGCCATTCAGCCCGTCGAAGTTGCAACATAGAACAGGGAAGGCGATTCAGCCCATCGAGCCTATAACATTAGGATCAGGAGCAGGTCATTTCGCCCCTCGTGGCTGTTACAGTAGGAATGGGAGGAGTACATTCACATCCTCGTGCTGGTTACATTATGAACAGAGGGAAGTCATTCAGCCCCTCGATCCTGCTACATAGGAACAGGAGTTGGCCATTCAGCCCAACGAGATGGTTACATTAGGAACAGGTGGAGGCCAGTCAGCCCCCGATCGAGCATGTTACACTTGGAAAAGGAGGAGGTAATTCAGTCCATCGAGCCTTAATTACTAGGGGCATGAGTAAGCCTTTCAGTCCGTCGAGCATTTCACATAGGAACAGGAGTAGACATTCGGCTCATCGAACCTGTTACATTAAGAAAATGATGCGGCCATTCAGACCCTCGATCATGTTACATAAGGAACAGGAGAAGGCCATTCTGCCACCTTGAGCACTTTACATAGGAAAAGGATAAGGCAATTCAGCCCATCGGGCCTGTTACTTTAAAACATGAGAAGGCCATTTGCCCTCTAGAGCCTGTTGCATAACTAACATGAGTAAGCCATACAGCCCCGCGAGTCTGTTACATAAACAATAGGTGAAGGTTTTTCAGCCCTTCAAAGTTGTAACTTAAGGAACAGGTGCAGGCCATTCAACCCTCGATTCATCTCCACTGGAACAGGAGGAGGCCCTTGATCCAATCGAGCCTATTACATTAGGAACATGTGTAGGCCATTCAGCCCCTTGATCATTTTACATTAGGAACAGGAGCGGGCCTTTCAACTCCGTGAGCGTATTACAATAAGAACAGGAGGCCAATCAGCTCTTCAAGCCTGTTACATAGAACAGGAGGAGGCCATTCAGCGCATCGAACCCATTACGTTAGGAATAGCAGTAGGCCGTTTCATAAGAATATATGAACATAAGAAATAGGAGTAGGCCATTCGGCCCCGCACGACTGCTCTGCCATACAAAAAGATCATGTCTGGTCTGATTTTGCCCCTCGTGCCTGTAACATGAGGAATGGGAAGAGAGCATTCAGCTCCTCATGCCTGATTCATTAGGAACAGCAGGAGGCCATTCAGCCCCTCGAGCCTTTATTACAAGGGACGGGAGTAAGCTTTTCAGTCCATGAAGCATTACACATGGGAACAGGAGTAGGCAGTCAGCACATCGAGGCTGCTACAGTAGGAACAGGAGGAGGCCATTCGGCCAATCGAGGCAGTTACATTAAGAACAGGAGTAAGCCATTCAGTCCTTCGATCTTGTTGCATTAGGAACAGGAGGTGGTCAGTCAGATGCTCGAACCTGTTTCACAGGAAGAAGAGGATCCAATGCAACTCTGAGACTGTTACATTGGAAGAGCAGGAGGCCATTATGGCCCCTTGTGCACTTCACATAGGAAAAAGTGAAGGCCATTCAGTCCATCGAGCCTGTTACATAAAAAGGGAGAGGACCTCTTGGCCTCTGGAGCCTGTTACATACCCAATAGGAGAAAGCCATTCCGCACCTCGAGCCTGTTACTTAAAGAGTAGTTGGAGACCTTTCAGTTCCTCGAACCTGTAACTTAACCAAGAGGAGCAGACCATTTTGCCCTACGAGGATATCACATTAGTAACAGGAGTAGGATACTTAACCCTTCGAGTCTGTTACACCGTAAAAGAAAGAGGCCATTAAGCCCATCGAACCTGCTACATAGAATGGGGAGGACATTCAACCCATCGTGGCTATAACATTAGGAACAAGAGCAGGCCATTTCGTGGCTCGAGCCTGTTACATTAGGAACAGGTGGAGGCCATTCAGTCGTTCGAGCCTTTATCACTAGGGGCAGGAGTAAACCTATCATTCCATTGAGAATTGCACATGGGAACAGGAGTAGGCATTCAGCACATTGAACCTGTTACATTTATAACAGGAGCAGGCCATTCAGCCAGTCGAGGCCGTTACATAGGAACAGTTGTAGACATTCAGCTCATCGAGCCTGTTACTTTAAGAACAGTGTAATAGCACTTCAAATATGAAAAGGATAAGGCAAGCCAGACCATCGAGCCTGTTACTTTAAATCACAATGAGGCCGTTTGGCCTCTAGAGACTGTTGCAGAACTAATAGGATTAAGCCATTCAGCACCTCCAGTCTGTTACATCTACATATATATAAAAGAATAGTTCTGTCTGTCAGTCTGTCTGTCTGTCTGGCTGTCTGTCTGTCCAGGCATCACTCAAAAGTTATAGAGCTTACCTACACATATGTTATATCAAAAGAAAGCTTATGAATAGGGGAGTCTACTAGGCGTCTTTACTTTTTGGTCAGACAAAAATTGTTCGGACAGTAGACAAAAAACGTTCAAAAAACAGAAACAAATCCGCTCATTTGCGGTTGACCAATCCTACCGCTCATTAGCGTTGAGTGATGTGATGGTTGACCAATCCTGCAGTTCAGTGACCTGATGGTTGATCAATCGTTGCATCATGGGGGCGTTTCATGGCGTTTGTGGACGTGGTCTCATCCTTCAAACTGCTGTTACTGAGGCGAGTGGCGGCCATTACAGACCGGCCGGGCCTGAAGCTTAAAAAATCTCTCCCCCTCTAACTCTCCTTCCCTCCCCTCGCTCTCTCTCTCTCTCTCTCCTCTTCCCTCTCTTCTTCCCTCTCTCTCTCCTTCCCTCTCTCTCTCTCTCTCTCCTTCCCCCTCTCTCTCTTGCCATGAGTGCGGGACCGGGAAAACTGGGAATTTCACACGAGCCGTCCCCGACCTATATCGGACACGGGAGTCTGGAGCAAAAGGCGTTCCACTTCCGCCCGGCAAACCGGGTCCAAAGGCCCGCCGCGTAAACCATGAGGAACCCCGGGCTCGCTACGGAGGGATGGGCACCCAGACTCCCGGTGTCAGATATGCTCCGTTCTGGTACCGTGGTGAGTTGGAGGGAGAGGAGAGGGAGAGAGAGGGAGAGGGGATGGAGCGAGAGAGAGGGAGGGAGAGAGAGCGGGGAGGGAGGGGGAGAGAGAGAGAGGCAGGTAGAGAGAGTGGCAAGGAGAGAGAGGGGTGGGGAGAGAGACAGGGGAGAGACAGGGGTGGGGAGAGAGTGGCGGCGGTAGAGAGAGGGGGAGGGAGAGGGAGAGGGTGAGGGGACTTCCCGCTGACCTCACAAAATGGTGGCCACCCTTCTTCCCCCGCAGTCTCTCTCTCTCTCTCCCCCCCCAGTCTCTCTCTCTCTCTCTCCCCCCCGGTCTCTCTCTTCTCCCCCAAGACTCTCTCTCTCTTCCCCCCAGTCTCTCTCTCCCCCGCAGTCTCCCTCCCTCTCTCTCCCCCCCCAGTCGCGCTCTCCCACCCAGTCTCTCTCTCCCCCCATCTCACTCTTCTCCCCCCAGTCTCTCTCTCGATCATCGGGCCTCTCTCCCCCCCAATCCCTCTCTCTCTCTTTTCCTCTCTCTCTCTCGCTCCTTCCCACACAGGCAGACAGACAGACAAACTCATTTATATAGAAAAAAATTATTTCTACTTTTTTCATAACAACATGCCCTCAAAAAACCCTTGGCATCGCAGGGCACTCCAGCTCGTAAAGAATAAATGGAGGCCTTTCAGCCCTTCGAACTTGTAACTTAAGGAAAAGCAGCAGGCCATTCCACCCCTCGATTCTGTTCCAATTGAACAGGAGGAGCACCGTGATCCACTCGAGCCTATTACTTTAAAACAGTAGGAGGCCATTCTGCCCCTTGAGCATTTTACGTTAGGAACAGGAGGAGACCATTCATCCCATCGAATCCACTACATTAGGAACAGCAGTAGGCCATTTCATAAGAACGTAAGAAATAGTAGCAGGAGTAGGGCATTCGGCCCCTTGAGCCTGCTCCACCATTCCATAAGATCGTGTCTGATCTGATTTCGCCACTCGTACATTTTACATTAAGAATGGGAAGAGAACATACAGCTCCTCATTGCTGTTTCAATCAGAGCAGGAGGAGGCCATTCTGCCCCCTCGAGCTTTATCACTAGGGGCAGGACTAAGCCTTTCAGTCCATCGAGCATTTAAATGGGAACAGCAGTAGGCATTCAGCTCATCCAGCCTGTTACATTAAGAACAGGAGGCGGCCATTCAGACAGCCGATGCAGTTACGTTAAGAGCAGAAGCAGGCGAATCAGGCCTTCGATCTTTTTACATTAGGAACAGGAGGAGGCCAGTCAGCTGCGCGAAACTGTTCCACAGGAACAAGGGGAGCCCTTTGACCCGGTTGAACCTGTTACATTAGGAACAGAAAGAGGCCATTCAGCTCTTCGTGCCTGTTCCATTAGGAACAGGAGAAGGCCAGTCAGATGCTCCAAGCTGTTTCACAGGAACAGCAGGATCTAAACTCAGTTCCATTCAGCTCTGCGAGCCTGTTACATTAAGAACAGGAGGAGGCCATTATGACCAATCGAGCACTTCACATAGGAAAAGGAGAATCTCATGCAGTCCATCGAGCCTGTTAATTTAAAGCAGAAGGAGGCCATTTGCCCTCCAGAGCCTGTTTCATACTAATAGTTGTAAGCGATTCAGCAACAACTTAAAGAATAGGTGGTGGCCTCTCAGCCCCTCGAATCTTAAATGTAAGCAACAGGAGCTCGCCAATCGGCCCTTCATGAAAATCACATTCGTAACAGGAGTAGGCTATTTATCATCTCGAGTCTGTTACACAGGAACAGCAAGAGGCCATTCAGCACCTTAAGCGTATTATATTTAGATTAGGAGGCCATTCAGACCCTCCAACTTTCTACATAGAATGGGGATGAAGATTCAGCCCATTGAGCCTATAACATTAGGAACAAGAGAAGGCCATTTCGCCCCTCGTGCCTGTTACATTAGGAACGGGAGGAGAACATTCAGCTCCTCCCATCTGTTACATTAAGAACAGGATGCTGCCATTCAGACCCTCGATCTTGTTACATAAGGAACAGGAGGAGGCCATTCTGCCGCCTTAACACTTCAAATAGGAAAAGGAGCAGGCCATTCAGTCCATCGAGCCTGTTACTTTAAAACATGATGAGGCCATTTGCCCTCTAGAGCCTTTGCATAACCGATAGGAGTAAGCCATTCAGCACCGCGAGTCTGTTAGAGAAAGAATAGGTGGAGGCCTTTCAGCGCTACGAACTTGTTACTAAACGAACAGGAGCAGGCCATTCAATCCCTGGATTCTGTTCCACTGGAACAGGTGGAGGCACTTGATCAACTCAAGCCTATTACATTGGAACAGGAGGAGACCATTCTGCCCCTTGATGTTGATTCATTAGGAACAGGTGTAGGCCATTCAGCCCCTTGAACATTTTTGTTAGGAACAGGAGGTGGCCATTCAGCCCTGCAAGCCTATTACATTAAGAACAGAAGGGCAATCAGCTCCTCGAGTCTGGTACAGAGAATAGGAGGAACCCATTCAGCGCAACCAACCCATCACTTTAGGAACAGTGGCAGGCCATTTCATAAGAAAATAAGAAAGAGGAGCAGGAGTAGGCCATTCGGTCTCTCGAGCCTGCTCCGCCATTCCATTATATCATGGCTGATCTGATTTCGCCCCTCATGGCCTGCTACGTTAGGAACAGGAAGAGAACATTCAGCTCCTCATGCCATTTTCATTCGGAACAGAAGGAGGCCTTTCAGCCCCTCGAGCTTTATCACTAGGGGCAGGATTAAGCCTTTCAGTCCACCGAGCGTTTTACATGGGAACAGGAGCAGGTATTCAGCTCATCGAGCCTGTTACATTAAGAACAGGAGGAGGCCATTCAGACAGCCGAGTCAGTTACATTAAGAGCAGAAGGAGGCCAATCAGGCCTTCGATCTTGTTACATTAGGAACAGGAGGAGGCCAGTCAGCTGCGTGAACTGGGGAGCCCTTTGGCCCGGTTGAGCCTGTTACATTAGGAACAGGAAGAGGCCATTCACCTCTTCGAGTCTGTTACATTATGAACAGGAGAAGGCCAGTCAGATGCTCGAAACTTTCACAGGAAAAGGAGGATCTAAGTTCAGCTGCATTCAGCTCTGCGAGCCTGTTACATTCGGAACAGAAGGAGACCATTTTGGCCAATCGAGCACTTCTCATAGGAAAAGGAGAATTCCATGCAGTCTATCCAGCCATTACTTTAAAATAGGAGGAGTCCATTTGGCCTCCAGAGCCTGCTACATAACTAATAGCCGTAAGCTATTCAACAACTCGAGCCTGTTACTTAAAGAATAGGTGGAGGCCTCTCAGCCCCTCGAATCTGTAACGTAAGCAACAGGAGCAGGCCATTCAGCCCTTCGTGAATATCACATTAATAGCAGGAGTAGGCTATTTATCCCCTCGAGTATGTTACACCGGAACAGGCAGAGGCCAATCAGCCCCTCGAGCCTATTATATTTAGATGAGGAGGCCATTCAGCCCCTCGAACCTGCTACATAGAACGGGAGAGGCGATTCAGCCCATCGAGCCTATAACATTAGGAACAGTAGAAGGCCATTTTGCTGCTCGTGTCTGTTACATTAGGAATGGAAGGAAGCCATTCATCCCCTCGATCCGGGTGCATAAGAACAGGAGTTGTCCATTCAGCCCCTCGATCCTGTTACATAAGAACAGGAGTTGTCCATTCAGCCCATCGAGATTGTTACATTCGGAACAGTTGCAGGCCATTCCACCCCTCAAGTCTGTAACATTAGGGAAAGGAGGAGGCCATTCAATCCCTCGAGTCTTAATCACTAGGGAGAGGATTTGGTCAGTTTATCGAGCATTTCATGTAGGAACAGGAGTAGGCTTTCAGCTCATCACACCTGTTACATTTAGAACAAGAGGAGGCCATTCAGACCCTCGATCTTGTTACATAAATAACAGCAGGAGTACATTCTGCCGCCTTGAACACTTCACATAGGAAAAGGAGTAGGCCATTCTGTCCATCGAGCCTGTTACTTTAAAACACGATGAGGCCATTTCGCCTGTAGAGCCTTTGAATAACTGATAGGAGTATGCCATTTAGCACCGCGAGTCGGTTATATAACGAATAGGTGGAGGCCTTTCAACCCTTCGAACTTGTAACTTAAGTAACAGGAGCAGGCCATTCAACCCCTTGAGCATGTCACATTAGCAACAGGGGTAGACTATTCAACCCCTCGATTCTGTGACACCGGAACAGGAAAAGGCCTTTCAGACCCTCGAACTTCTTAAATTACGAACAGGAGTAGGCCATTCGGACTCTCGAAACTGTTACAGAGAAAAAAGGGCTGCCCTTTGACCCGGTAAATTCAGTTACATAAGCAACAGAAGGAGGACATTCAGTCCATCCCGCCAGTTACACAGGAAGAGGAGGATCCCCTTGATCCACTCGAACATGTTACTTTAGAACTGGAGGAAGCCATTCTGCCCCTTCAGCCTGATACATTAGGGAGGAAGTCTTCTGTTGCCTACGTCCTAATCTCTGGAATTCCCTGCCTATATCTCTCTGCCTCTCTACCTCTCTTTCTCCCTTGAAGACGGTCCTTAAAACCGACCTCTTTGACCAAGCTTTTGGACACCTGCCCTAATTTATCGTAATGTGGATCGGTGTCGCATTATTTGCCTTGAAATAAAGTGCAGCGCCTTGGGAAGTTTTACTACATTAAAGGTGTTATATAAATACAAGTTGTTGCTGCTGTTGTTGAAGAGGAGGACGACATTCAGCCCCTCGAGCATTGTACACTAGCCACAGATTTAGGCCATTCAGCCCATGAGCCTATTATTACTAGCAAGATGAGGAGGCCATTCAGCCCATCGATTCTGCTATATTGAAGGGAGGAGGCTATTCAAACCAACGAGCCTGCACATTAGGAAAAGGAGCAGGCCATTTCGCCCCTCGTGCTTGTTACATTAGGAACAGGAGGAAACGAGCCAACCCCTCGAGTTTGTTACACAGGTCCACGAGTCGGCCATTTACTGCCAGTTACATTAGGAACAGTTGGAGGCCATTCAGTAGCTCGAGCCTATTCCATTAGGAAAAGGAGGAGGCCATTAGCCCCCTCGAACCTTTTTCATTAGGAACAGGAATAAGCCTTTCATTCCATCGAGTATTTGAAATAGAAACAGGAGTAGGCATTCAGCCCATCGAGCCTGTTACATTAACAACAGTGGAGGCCATTCAGCCAGTCAAACCTGTTACATCGAACAGGAGGAAGCCGTTCAGCTGCTCGAGACTGTTTCATTTGGAACAGGAGGAGGGCATTCAGCACATAGAAACATAGAAACATAGAAGATAGGAGCAGGAGTAGGCCATTCGGCCCTTCGAGCCTGCTCCGCCATTCAATGAGATCATGGCTTATCATCCAAATTCAGTACCCGGTCCCTGCCGTCTCCCCATATCCCTTGATCACTTTAGCCTTAAGAAATATATCCAACTCTTTTTTGAATATATTTAATGAACTGCCCTCCACTGCCCTCTGTGGCAGAGAATTCCACAGGTTCACCACTCTCTGGGTGAAGAAATTCCTTCTCATTTCCGTCCGAAATGGCTTACCCCTTATCTTTAGACTATGACCCCTGGTTCTGGACTCCCCGGCCATCATAAACATCATTCCTGCATCTAGTCTGTCCAGGCCTGACATAATTTTATAGGTTTCGATGAGATCCCCTCTCAATCTTCTAAACTCCAGTGAGTATAATCCCAATCGACACACTCTCTCCTCATACGTCATTCCTGCCATCCCAGGTATCAGCCTGGTGAATCTTCGCTGCACTCCTTGCATGGCAAGAACGTCCTTCCTCAGGTAAGGTGACCAAAACTGCACACAATACTCAAGGTGCAGTCTCACCAAGGCCCTGTACAACTGTAGCAAGACATCCTTGTTCCTGTACTCGAACCCTCTTCCTACGAATGCCAAAATACCATTTGCCTTCTTAACCACCTGCTGCACCTGCATACTTACCTTCAGCGACTGGTACACAAGAACACCCAGGTCTCTTTGCACTTCCCCTTCTCCCAATCTATTGCCATTCAAATAATAACCTGCATTCCTGTTTTTGCCACCAAAGTGGATAACATCACATTTATCCACATTATAGTGCATTTGCCATGTTTCTGCCCAATCACCCAATCTGTCCAAATTGTACTTGAGTTTCACGACATCCTCCTCACAGCTTACCCTCCCACTCAGCTTTGTTTCGTCTGCAAATTTGGAGATATTACATCCAATTCCCTCGTCCAGATCATGAATATATATTGTGAACAGCTGGGGTCCTAGGACTGATCCTTGCGGTACCCCACTAGTCACTGCCTGCCACTCGGAAAATGACCCTTTTATTCCAACTCTTTGCTTTCTGTCCGCCAACCAGTTCTCTATCCAAGTCAATACCTTGCCCCCAATCCCATGTGTCTTAATTTTGCACTCTAATCTCTTGTGTGGGACCTTATCGAAAGCCTTCTGAAAGTCCAAATACACCGCACCCACTGGTTCTCCCTTATCTATTTTACCAGTTACATCCTCAAAAATTCCAGTAGATTAGTCAAGCATGATTTACCTTTTGTAAATCCATGTTGACTTTGTCCAATCCTGTCACTGCTTACCAAGTGCTCTGCTATTACATATTTTATAATAGATGCTAGCACTTTCCCCACTACCGATGTCAGGCTTACCGGTCTATAATTCCCCACTTTTTATCCACCAACTTTTTTGAATAGTGGGGTAACATTAGCTACCCTCCAATCCATGCGTACTGTTCCAGAGTCTATCGAGTTCTGGAAGATGACCAGCAATGCATCTACTATTTCTAGAGCCACTTCCTTAAGTACCCTGGGATGTAGATTATCAGGCCCTGGGGATTTATCGGCCTTCAGACCCATCAATTTTGCTAACACCATTTTCCATCAAATACTGATTTCTTTCAGTTCCACACTTTCATCAGGCCCTATGTTCCCCAGCATCTCTGGGAGGTTATTTGTGTCCTCCTTTGTGAAGACAGAACCAAAGTATGAATTTAGTTGGTCAGCCATTTCTTTGTTTCCCATTATAAATTCCCCTGATTCTGACTGTAAGGGACCTACGCTTGACTTCACCAATCTTTTTCTCTTCATATATCTATAAAAGCTTTTACAGTCAGTTTGTATGTTCCCTTCAAGCTTACTCTCATATTCTATTTTCCCTTTCTTAATTAATCCCTTTGTCCTCCTTTGTTGAATCCTAAACTGCTCCCAATCATCAGGATTATTGCTTTTTCTGGCCAATTTATATGTCGTCTCCTTGGATCTTATGCTATCCCTAATTTCCCTTGTTAGCCACGGTTGAGTCACCTTTTTTGTTTTATTTTTATGCCAAACTGGGACCAACAAATTCTGTAGCTCATCCATTCGGTCTTTGAATGTTTGCCATTGCCTATCCACCGTAAACCCTTTGAGTGCCATTCCCCAATCAATCCTAACCAACTCGCTCCTCAGACCATCGTAGTTTCCTTTATTTAAATTAAGGACACTAGTCTCTGAGTCAACTACTTCATTCTCCATCTTAATGAAGAATTCGATCATAATATTATCGCTCAGACACAAGGGGCCTCGTACAACAAGATTGCTAATTAATCTTTTCTCGTTACATAATACCCAGTCTAAGATGGCCTGATCTCTTGTTGGTTCCTCGACATATTGGTGCAGGAAACCATCCCGTACACACTCCAGGAATTCCTCCTCCACAGTGTTGTTACTAATTTGGTTGGCCCAATCTATATGTAGATTAAAGTCACCCATGATGACTGCTGTGCCCTTATTGCGCGCATCTTTAATTTCCCTTTTAATGCCATCCCCAACCTCCGCTTTATTGTTGGGAGGTCTATATACCACTCCCACTAATGTTTTATTCCCCTTAGTATTTCTCAATTCTACCCATACACCCTCGAGCATTTTACATAGGAAGAGTAGGAGGCCATTCTGCATTTAGATCCTGTTACATAAGTCACAGGAAGCCATTCGTTCCCCTCGTTCCGGTTACATTAGGAACGGGAGAAGGTCATTCTGCACGCTCGAGCAAAGAGTTGGAATAAACGGGTCTTTTTCCGAGTGGCAGGCAGTGAGTAGTGGGGCACTGCAGGGATCGGTGCTAGGACCTTAGCTATGCACAATATGCATTAATGATCTAGACGAGGGAACTAGTTGTAATTTCTCCAAGTTTGCAGATGACACAAAGCTGGGTGGGCGTGTGTGCTCTGATGAGGATGCTGAGAAACTCCAGTATGATTTGGACAGGTTGGGTGATTGGGCAGATGCATGGCAGATGCAGTATAATGTGGATAAATGTGAAGTTATCCACTTTGGTGGCAAAAACAGGAAGGGTGATAATTATCTGAACGGCAATAGATTGGGAGAAGGGGAAGTGCAACGAGGCCTGTGTGTCCTTGTGCACCAGTCGCTGAAGGTAAGCATGCAGGTGCAGCAGGCGGATAAGAAGGCAAATTGTGTGTTGGCCTTCATAGCGATTTAAGTACAGCAGCAAGGATGTATTGCTGCTGTTGTACAGGACCTTGTTGAGACAACACCTTGAGTATTGCATTCAGTTTTGGTCGCCTCATCTGAGGAAGGATGTACTTGCCATGGAGGGAGTGCTGCGAAGATTCACCAGACTGATACCTGGGATGGCAGGAATGACGTATGAAGAGAGATTGGGTAGATTAGGCTTATATTCGCTAGAGTTTAGAAGAATGAGAGGGGTTCTCATTGAAACTTATAAAATTCTAACTGGACTAGACAGACTAGATGCGGGAAGGATGTTCCCCATGGCGGGGGAGTCCAGAACCAGGGGTCACAATCTGAGGATAAGGGGTAAGCCATTTTGATAAAGATTAGGAGGAATTTCTTCTCCAAGAGAGTGGTGAACCTGTGGAATCCTCGACCACAGAGGCCAATTCATTAAATATATTCAAGAAAGTGTTAGATATATTTCTTAAGTGTAAAGGGAATCAAGGGATATGGGGAGAAAGCAGTGACAGGGCACTGGATTTGGATGATCAGCCATGATCTCATTGAATGGCAGAGCAGGCGCCAGGGGCCGAATGGCCTACGCCTGCTCCTATCTTCTATGTTTCTATGTTTTTATTTTTCTATGCCTCCTGTGCGTGAAACTGGTTAATAAAGAAGAAACTTGCGTTTGAATAGCGCCGTTCACGATCTCATTACGCCGCAAAGCGCTTTACAGCCAACGAAGTACGACTGAAGTGTAGTCAATGATGTAGGAAATGCGGTAACCAACTTATGCACAGCAAGCTCGCACAACCAGCAACGTGATAATGATCAGATAATCTGTTTTAGCGATTTTGGTTGAGTGATAAATATTCCCTGACATCCCGCTCGGTTTGAGAAGGGAGCACGTGATAGCAATTCATGCTTACAGCCAGGAGTCCCCATTGTACCGGGAGTTTAACGCAGCAACCAGGGAGTACGGCGTGAATGACACCATCTATCAAGAGAAGTTCCACTTCAAAAGCTTCCATTACTTCCTCTCCGTTGCCCTGCATAAGTTTAAGGGAAAGTAGCAGGTCACCTATAGGGGAGCTCAAATGCTATTCAATGCCACGGAGGGAGAGAAAGTCAGACTGGGATAATTCACTTCGTCCTCTCTGGATCAGTCCGAGGCAATAGGATTCCTGAAATAAATGTCAAGTGAAAACACGCTTTTTGAAATAGAGACCAGGTTCGGGTTTCCTTTCAGTGAATTCTCGTACTTCCCTGATGAGGAAGAGGTTCTCATTCCACCCATTGAGGTTTTTAAAGTCAAAAGTGCGCCAATGTGGGAAAGCAACGTCAGCCAGAGCTGGGTCAAAGTTACCCTGGCAGCAAGACGCTGCCAGGGCTTCACAGTCACCGTGCAAATCCGCAACAGTGCACTTGAAGTAAAAAGGGGAAAGGGGAAGTTTCCCAAATGCTGTCGATGCATTCAAGGCTGAGATCATCTTCAGCTTATAATCACAGAAATGCCTTCGCTAACCCGCAATGGATGTTACACTTCATAACACACGCTTGATAATTGTTAATACACGTCTAATAATTGATTGTGCACGCTTGATAATTGATAAGGCACGCTTGGTAACTGATAATACATGCTTGATAATTGACAATACACGCTTGATAATTGATAATACGCACTTGATAATTGATAGGACATGCTTGATAATTGATAATACGCGTTTGATAATTGATGGGACGGGCTTGATAATTGTTAAGACACGGTTGATTATTGATAGGACATGCTTGATAATTGATAATATGCCGCTTGATAATTGATATGATGGGCTTGATAATTGGTAAGACACGCTTGATAATTGATAGGACATGCTTGATAATTGATAATATCGCTTGATAATTGATAATACATGCTTGATAATTGATAATGCACGCTTGATTATTGATTGTACACGCTTGATAATTGATAGGACATGCTTAATAATTGATAGGGCACGCTTGATCATTCATAATGCACGCTTGATAATCGATAAGACACGCTTGATAATTGATAAGACACGCTTCATAATTGATAACATAAGCTTGATAATTGATCATACACGCTTGATTATTGATAATACATGCTTGATAATCGATAATACATGCCTGATAATTGAAAATACACGCTTACTAATTGACAAGACATGGTTGATAATTGATATAAATATTTGATAATTGATAATTGTTGATAATTACTTCTACATGCATGATAATTGATAATACACGCTTGAGAATTGAGAGTGCACGCTTGATATTCGACAATACACGCTTGATAATTGATAGGACATGCTTGATAATTGATAATACATGCTTGATAATTGATAGGACATGGTTGATAATTGATATACATGTTTGCTAACTGAATTTTTTTAATAATTGATTCTACTTGCTTGATAATTGATAATACATGCTTGATAATTCATAGGAGATGCTTGATAATTGATTGGATATGCTTCATAAGTGATAATACATGCTTCATAATTGTTGCTAATTGACAGTACATGCTTGATAATTGATAATTGATGATAATATATAATACACGCTTGGTAATGCAAAGTACCCATTTTCTAATTGATAATACATGTTTGATAATTGATAATGCACGCTTGATAATTGATAATGCACGTTTGATAATTGTCCCTTTGCAAAAGTACCTGCCTCTAACTGTTTTTTTATATACCAGTACCTTCCCAGAGACGGTGACAGGAGAGAGAGAAAGTTTGGCAGATGCATTGCTAGAGGGAGGAATATAGGGAGAAAGACAGCGAGGAATGTTTAGTATTTGATGAATTCACACTCTCGGTCCACAGATAGATCATTGCCAAATTGAATCAGGAATTCACTCTGTGCTTTCAAATTTCTGATCGTTCCTCATCTTGGAAATATTGCTGATCTAATGATGTATTTTTTGAAAAATAAATCATTCCTCCTTATAATTTTTTGATTTCGGGCTAGTACCCGGATTTCGAATACTTGGATTAGATGAACATTTCTTTCCCCTATTGTGTAAGTCACCCGTTCCTGACCTTGGGACTGTAGGATGTTGAGCAGGTGCTTTGATCTCAGAGAGTTAACTACAGGATTTATCCCATTGTGCGCTGTCAGGGCACTCATTGGGCATGAAGGTCCAGGAGGAGTCGAGTTATGTGCCTCTTGTCGGAAGTTAATGGCACTGAATCATGATTCAGATATTGTGACCCAATTCTGCACCTTGTGGGCAGCAAGTTTTTAATACATTTTTAAGTTGCTTTATCGTCCTTTAAACATTTAAAAACACAATCAGTAACGGCTCCTTTAGTGGATCTTGATTAAAAGCAACAAAAAAATACTGTGGATGCTGGACATCTGAAAATAAAACAGAAAATGCTGGAAAGACTCAGCTGGTCAGGCTGCAGCTGTAGAGAGAGAAACAGAGTTAACGTTTCATAGAAAGATAGAAACATAGAAGATAGGAGCAGGAGTAGGCCATTCGGCCCTTAGAGCCTGCTCCACCATTCAATGAGATCATGGCAGATCATCCAAATTCAGTACCCTGTCCCTGCCTTCTCCCCATATCCCTTAATCACTTTAGCTTTAAGAAATATATCCAACACTTTCTTGAATATATTTAAGGAACTGGCCCCCACCACCCTCTGTGGCAGAGAATTCCACAGGTTCACCACTCTCTGGGTGAAGAAATACCTCTTAATTTCAGTCCTAAATGTCCATACCTTATCCTTAGACTATGACCCCTGGTTCTGGACTCCCCGACCATCGGGAACATCCTTCCAGCATGTAGTCTGTCCAGGCCTGACAGAATTTTACAGGTTTCGATTAGATCCTCTCTCAATCTTCTAAACTCCAGTGACTATAAGCCCAATCGACACAATTTCTCCTCATACGTCATTCCTGCCACCCCAGGTATCACCCTGGTGAATCTTAGCTGCACTCCTTCCATGGCAAGAACGTCCTTCCTCAGATAAGGCGACCAAAACTGCACACAATACTCAAGGTGCTGTCTCACTAAGGCCCTGTCCAACTGTAGCAAGACATCCTTTTTCTGGTACTCGGACGCTCACGTTACGAAGGCCAACATACCATTTGCCTTCTTAACCGCCTGCTGCACCTGCATGCTTACCTTCAGCGACTGGTGCACAAAACCCAGGACTCTTTGCACTTCCCCTTCTCCCAATCTATTGTCATTTCAAATAATGTTCTGCTTTCCTGTTTTTGCCACCAAAGTGGATAAGCTCACATTTATCCACATTATATTGCATTTGCCATTTTTCTGCCCAATCACCTAACCTGGTCAAATCGTACTGGAGTATCATAACATCCTCCTCACAGCATACATTCCCACCCAGCGTTGTGTCGTCTGCAAATTTGGAGATATTACATCGAATTCCCTCGTCCAGATCATTAATATATATTGTGAACAGCTGGGGTCCTAAGTCCGATCCTTGCGATACCCCACTAGACACTGCCTGCCACTCAGAAAACGACCCGTTTATTCCAACTCTTTGCTTTCAGTCCGCCAACCAGTTCTCTATCCAAATCAATACCTTGCCCCCAACCCCATGTGCCTTCATTTTGCACGTTAATCTCTTATGTGGGACCTTATCGAAAGCCTTCTGAAAGTCCAAATACACCACATCCACTGGTTCTCCCTTATCTATTTTACCAGTTACAGCCTCAAAAAATTCCAGTAGATTAGTCAAGCATGATTTACTTTTTGTAAATCCATGTTGACTTTGTCCGATCCTGTCACTGCATTCCAAGTGCTCTGCAATACATCTTTTATATTGGACTCTAGCACATTCCCCTCTACCGATGTCAGGCTTCCCAGTCTATAATTCCCTGCTTTTTCTCTGCCACCTTTTTTGAATAGCTACCCTCCAATCCATGGGAATTCTTCCAGAGTCGATTGAGTTCTGGAAGATGACCAGTAATGCATCTACTATTTCTAGGGCCACTTCCTTAATACCCTGGGATGTAGATTATCAGGCCCTGGGGATTTATCGGCCTTCAGTCCCATCAATTTTCCTAACACCATTTCTCTACCAATACTGATTTCTTTCAGTTCCACCCTTTCATCAGACCCTATGTTCCGCGGTATTTCTGGGAGGTTATTTTTTGTCCTCCTTTGTGAAGACAGAACCAAAATATGTATTTAGTTGGTCTGCCATTTCTTTGTTCCCCATGATAAATTCCTCCGATTCTGACTGCAAGGGACCTACGCTTAACTTCACCAATCTTTTTCTCTTCACATATCTATAAAAGCTTTTACAGTCAGTTTTTATGTTTCCTGCAAGCTTACTTTCATATTCTATTTTCCCTTTCTTAAGTAATCACTTGGTCCTCATTTGTTGAATCCTAAACTGCTCCCAATCCTCAGGATTATTGCTTTTTCTGGCCAATTTGTATGTCCTCTCCTTGGATCTTATGCTATCGCTAATTTCCCTTGTGAGCCACGGTTGAGTCATCTTTTTTGTTTTATTTTTATGCCAAACTGGGATGAACAACTTCTGTAGTTCATCCATTCGGTCTTTGAATGTTTGCCATTGCCTATCCACCGTCAACCCTTTGAGTGCCATTCCCCAATCAATCCTACCCAACTCGCTCCTCAGACCATCATAGTTTCCTTTATTTAAATTGAGGAACCTAGTTTCTGAGTCAACTACTTCAATTCTCCAACTTAATGAAGAATTCGATCATATTATGATCGCTCGGACCCAAGGGGCCTCGTACAACAAGATTGCTAATTCATCCTTTCTCGTTACATAATACCCAGTCTAAGATGGCCTGATCTCTGGTTGGTTTTTCGACATATTGGTCCAGGAAACCATCCCGTAAACACTCCACGAATTGCTCCTCCACAGTATTGTTACAATTTGGTTAGCCCAATCTATATGTAGATTAAAGTCACCCATAATGACTGTGTGCCCTTATTGCACGCTTCTTTAATTTTCCCTTTTAATGCCATCCCCAACCTCCGCCTTACTGTTTGGGAGGTCTATATACCACTCCCACTAACGTTTTTTTCCCCTTAGTATTTCTCAATTCTACCCATACAGATTCCACATCATCAGAGCTAATATGCTTCATTACAATTGTGTTAATCCCTTCTTTAAGCAGTAATGCTACCTCTCCTCCCTTTCCTTTTTGCCTATCTTTCCTGAATATCGAATACCCCTGGATGTTGAGTTCCCAGTCTTGGCCATCCTTGAGCCACGTTTCCCTAATCCCAAACAAATCATATTCGTTTACCTCTATTTGCGCAGCCAATTCATCCACCATATTACAAATGCTCCTCGCATTAAGACACAAAGCCTTCAGGCTTGTTTTTTTAACGCTCTTATATCTATTAGAATTATTATTTACTGTGGCCACGATAAATTTAAAACGTTGATTTCTCTGACTACACTTCTGTTTTTCTCCTTCCTATCTTTTGCTTTTATCCTTGTTCTTATGATCTTATGTTCCTTTCCTCTGTCTCCCTGCTCAGGTTCCCAACCCCCTTCCATTTTAGTTTAAACCCTCCCCCACAGCACTAGCAAACACTCCCCCTAGGACATCGGTTCCAGCCCTGCCCAGGTGCAGGCCGTCCGGTTTGAACTGATTCCACCTCCCCTAGAACCGGTTCCAATGTCCCAGGAACTTGAATCCCTCCCCCTGGCACCATTCCTCTAGCCACGTATTCGTCTGAAGTATCCTTCTATTTCTACTCTGACTAGCACGTGGCACTGGTAGTAATCCTGAAATTACTACCTTTGAGGTCCTGTTTTTTAATTTACCTCCTAGCTCCGTATATTCCGCTTTTAGGACCTCATCCCACTTTTTACCTATATCGTTGGTGGCTATATGCACCACGACAACTGTCTGTTCACCCTCCCCTTCCAAGATGTTCTGCAGTCGCTCGGAGACATCCTTGACCCTTGCACCAGGGAGACAACACACCATCCTGGAGTCTCGTTTGCGGCCGCAGGAACGCCTATTCACCTTACAATTGAATCCCCTATTTCTATAGCTCTACCACTCTTTTTCCTCCCATTCTGTGCAGCAGAGCCACCCCTGGTGCCAGGAAGTTGGCTGCTGCTGCCTTCCTCTGATAAGCCATCCCCACCAACAGTACTCCAAGTGGTATATCTGTTGGAGAGGGGAATGGCCACAGGGGACCCCAGCACTACCTGCCTGCACCTAGTACTCTGCCTGTTGGTCACCCGTTCACTTTCTTCCTGTCCAACCTCTACCTGTGGTGTGCCCAACTCCCTAAACGTGCTATTCGCGATGTCCCGAGCATCATGAATGCTCCAGTATGCATCCAATCGCAGCACCAGCCCTGCAATGCGGTCTGTCAGCAGCTGCAGCTGGGTGCACTTCCTGCACACGTAGTTGTCAGGGACACAGGAAGTGTTCCTGAGTTCCCACATATCGCAGGAGGAGCAGATCATAGGGACGGGCTGTCCTGCCATGACTTACCCTTTCGTCAGAACTCATTTACTGCAACTGGGCATAAATCTGCTGACGTCCCTCTCATGAAAGACTGCAAGATAATTTACTTTGCATTAAGATAAATGAAATATTTTGCGAATGTACTGAAAAAAGGCATGTTTTGGTCTCTCATTCCATCTCACTGTGTGCCATGGTATTTAACAGAGCGCGGGGGCCAGGAGCTATCCAGCATATCACCAAGATACTTTTGCCATTTGAGTCAAGACAATTAGCTTCCGCTGCCTTTTCAACCATCGTGGGAATCAGCGATGAGCCCAACATTCACACGAGGTCCCTTGGTACTATTCGAAGAAAGAAATAATTTGCATTGATATAGCGCCTTTCAAGTCCTCGGGACATCCCAAAGCACTTTACAACCAATGAAACATTTTTGAAGCTCAGTCGCTGTTGTAATGTAGGAACCACGACAGCCAATTTGTGCACAGCAGGCTCCCAAAAGCAGCAATGAGTGAATGACCGGATAAACAGTTTTTAGTCATACAGATGGGTAGATATTGAGCCAGAACACAGGGGGAGAACTGCACTGCACTACTTCCACCTGTGGCCATGGGACATTTTTTTGTACAGCTGGGATGGCAGATGGAGCCTCAGTTCAAATTGTCCTGCTAAAGATATCACCACCAACAGTGCAACCCTCCCTCAGTATTCCACTGGATTGTCAGTCAAGTTTATGTGCTTAAGTCCCATAGAGAGGAACTTGAACCCATGACCTTCTGTTTCATTTGCTAGAGGGTTACTAACTGAGCCAAGGCTGACACCGACATAATATCCATCATTAGAGCAGAACAGGGTGCTCACCCGGGTGTCCTGGGTCCGATAGTTATCCCACATCAACATCACTAAAAAAAACTGGTTTGATCATTATATCATTGCTGTTTGTGGGATCTTGCTGTGCGCAAATTTGCTGCCGCGCTTCCTTCATCACAGCAGTGACTACATTTCAAAAATACTTCAGTGGCTGCAATGCGCTTTGGGACGCCCTGAGATCGTGAAAGGCGCATTATAAATGCATGTTCTTTCTTACACTTTTAAATTCCTTCTCCCATTTCCATTGTCTCTCTGTCTGAGCATTGCAGCTCATAGACGTGAGGGAACATCAGAACATGGCCGATGGCATGTCACTCAGACTGCAGACTGATGTCACACAGACTAGAGACTGTCGGGGATGGCATGTGCCCAGTCAGTTATGCCCCTGTCTGCCTGTGAGCGGTTCGAATCGCTGCCACACCCCTGGGTTCTCGACACCGGACATAGGTACAGGCGGCAATACAGAAAACGAGTAGACAATTAGTCGGTTGCTATAGGTGCCCTGTCTCCTGAGCACCCATAGATGTGAGAGTCCTCCACATCGCCCCTCCTTCCAAGGCTCAGTACTATAAGGGCGAGAAGGATTATGCTCCCCTTCATCCTGAAAGTCTTTCTGCAACAGATACAAAAACATACAGCCAGGTCACCAAGAGATTCTGTGGCTTGGGTGAAGCATAGTCGGGTCTCGCGACCTCGACTCAAATATACACACTCTTAGCAGATTACTACTTAAATAAAACTACCCATTCCCTTACTTAAATTAAGCTAAACACCCAAACTTAAGTTAAATGCCTAAACTTAACAATAACCAAAACTTCAATTACATAAACTATGTGCATCCGCCACCCGTCTGCGGCCAGTCAGGCTAATTCCTGGTTGGGCTGTGGCACACCGCTTCGTTCGGCATGGCCGCACCATCCTGCACTGTTGGTCCCTCGCCGCCCGTGGCCGCTGGCTGGGGACCTCTGTCCTTTGACTACCCCCTGACTCGGGAGGCTGTCCCTTTAAACTGGGGAGCTGGTAACCATGGCTTTTTCGGCTAGGGCGTCCACGGGGACCTCCTAGGGACTTTGGAGGGTAAGGTTTTCTTGGCTGATGGGCCTTTAACCCAAACCACTGTCCCCTCTGGTGCGGCTTGTGGGCTTACCACTACCGCTGGCTGGGGATATTACCCCTTAGGCTTGACCTCTCCCGAACCTGGGCTAGTGGCAGGTAACTCTTCACAGCCTGTTGCTGTAGGCTGAGAGTGTCCGCCTCCAGGTCACAAAACTGGGTCCGGTGCGGGGCCTTCAGCGTCAGGTCCCTCCTCCTCTACACCTGGGATAGGGACGGGGTCTTCACCCTTGGGTCCCTCCGCATCTGGAGCCAAGGAGAGCGGGGAGTGTCCCAATCTGTGGGCGGGATGGCCCCTCCCCTTAAACAAGCCTCAGCACCTGCCTGTGCAGTCTTTGCACTCGCTTCTGCTGCAGGTTGAGGATTTTTATCCTCAGACCCTACCCCAACTGGCTGTTTTCTCCTCTCAGGTTTAAGCAGTTCACACTGATTAATATAACCAGCAGCCTGTTTAATAACCTCGTCCGCTTCCCCGAACGGCCCTTCTAGGGACTCCCCGTTCTCTTCCCTTACCAGGACGGCCTTACAGACGGGATCTTGGGCTTGGACCTGCTTTAGGTCCGGGGCCAAAGCTACCCCTTCACTAACCCTCTGCTCGGCCACCTCTTTGTTCCTCTGGTTACCCTCCCACGTGTTAGGGAGGGATCCTAAAACTATGGCCAAAAGTTTGGCCATTTCCCCAGCCTGCTCGTTCCCAGTAGATCCCATTAAGCTAAATGGGACCTTGTTAGACCTGTTTGGATTGGTCGGGTCTTCCGAATGGACCACCATGCTGGAAGCTCCAGTGTCCACTGAATATCTCCACTGCACCGTCTTCACCCGCATCTTAACACAGGGCCTGCTCCTCTCATATGCAGTAAGACCTGGACAACATTCAGACTTGGGCTGACAAGTGGCAAGTAACATTCGCACCACACAAGTGCCAGGCAATGACCATCTCTAACAAGCGAGACTCTAACCATCTCCCCATGACATTCAATGGCATTACCATCGCTGAATCCCCCACTATCAACATCCTGGGGGTTACCATTGATCAGAAACTGAACTGGACCAGCCATATAAATACTGTGGCTACAAGAGCAGGCCAGAGGCTGGGAATTCTGCGGCGAGTGTCTCACCTCCTGACTCCCCAAAGCCTTTCCACCATATACAAGACACAAGTCAGGAGTGTGATGGAATACTCTCCACTTGCCTGGATGAGTGCAGCTCCAGCAACACTCAAGAAGCTCGACACCATTCAGGATAAAGGAGCCCGCTTGATTGGCACTCCATCCACCACCTTCAACATTCACTCCCTCCACCACCGGCACACTGTGGCTGCAGTGTGTACCATCTACAAGATGTACTGCAGCAACTCACCAAAGCTCCTTCAACAGCACCTTCCAAACTCGTGACCTCTACCACTTAGAAGGACAAGGGCAGCAGACGCATGGGAACATCACCACCTATAAGTTCCCATCCAAGCCACACACCATCCTGACTTGCACCTGTATCGCCGATCCTTCACTGTCGCTGGGCCAAAATCCTGGAAGTCCCTTCCTAAAAGCATTGGGGGTGTACCTACATCATATGGACTGCAGCGGTTCAAGTAGGTCGCTCACTAAAATCTTCTCAAGGGCAATTAGGGATGGGCACTAAATGCAGGCCTAGCCAGCGACGCCCACATCCCATCAATGAATAATTTTTTTTTTTAAAAACGGGTCATCCCTGGGCACTACCAGTGATGTTTGATATGTCCTCCCCTCGTTCCCCATTAAATCCGCCTGACCTGCCTTCGGGCTTATAAGGCATACCATGCCTTTTGCCTTCCAGAGGGCTAGGCTCAGATTATCTATCCGCTGCTTGCAGGGGCCGTGGTCTGCCTCCTCAAACCCCTGTTCGCTCACTAGCTTATATGCTGCCTTTACCTCCTGCACTTTCTCTTCCTTTTCCCTAACTTGCCTTGCCAAGCGGGCATTCTTTTCCCACAAGCTTAACTCATGTCCCTTGGCTTCGGTGGCTTGGCACTGTAGGTATTCCAACTGGGCCTTGTGTTCTCCCACTAAATACAATCTCTCCTGATTCAAGGCCTGCAATGCTACTAGAGCCTTATCCTGGATCTCAAGGGCTGACACATTTTACTCGGCTGCCTGTGCTGCAACGAGCCTGTCCAAAGGCTGGACCTGCTTTTTGAAACAAATCAGCCAGACTGCCTTCTCTAAGGACTTCTTGTGTTCCTTTCCCTGCGTCCACTTAGCGCCTGCATCTACCGGACGCCCAGCCATTAACAGAGTGGTGATCCACTTCTTCATGATATTCACCTTGCTAAACGCATAATGAGAAATCCTTTCCTCCATCATGGTTTGCTCATCCGAACCATTGTCTACTGTATTGCAACCCTGTTGCTTGTGTCCTGCCGCGGTCACCATTTTCTGTAGGGGTGGCGTGTGCCCAGTCAGTTATGCCCCTGACTGCCTGTGAGCAGTTCGAATCGCTCCAACACCCCTGACTTCTCGACACCACACTTAGGTACAGGCGGTGAAACAGAAAACGAGTAGTCAATTGGTTTGGTGCAAGAAACCGTGAACTTTATTAAAAGAGGAATAAAAATTACAAATACTGAAAAATCACTATGTAGTTCCAGGCTTATCAAAAGAATACACTTAAATGGGGATGGGGCACACATGGCACATCGAGGGAACAACACACATTAATGAAATCCCTTAACCCTTATCCCACCTATAATACCTAACTAGATTAAGCTAAGAGGAGCCAGGAATTCATGCTCACCAATGGGGTTCCTTCGCAGTTTGAAAACCTGTCGATTAAGCCGGTTGCGGTTTGTGGCATTTGCTCTATGTGCTCGCTGGGGTCTGCCGTGGTCACGTGGTCTCAGGGCGCTGAATTGGCTTCGTCCCGGTAAAGTACCCCGAGATAAAAGTCTTTGCTTGGGTACTTTACCTCGCAGGGATGATGGTTCTTCTCCTTCAGGTGGCAGTAGGTGAATTTTGCATGAAGATATTCGCAAGTAAGCTGGATTGAAGGCCTGATTATTCGAAGCATTCTTCAATCTTCTTCCAATTCATCTCCTCTCATCTTACCTCATCTCGTCTCATCTGGCCTGGTCTGCCCATGTTCACCTGGTGCTGTACCGGGCATCCCTAATGGATTTGGGGAAGACACAGGCAGTGGCTAGTTAGCAAATGCAGGAGGAAGAGAGCATGGCTACCAATTGGCCTACAATTATACTCCCGTCAAAGGCCCTTATCTGTGCGCCAAAACAGGTCAGTCTTTTGTCCAATTTTGGCAGGCTCGTTTAATATAATTATACCAATCTAAGTTAGCTGGCTTTAGATGACTGTTTATCGCACCTGATAGCCCCGATGTCCGGGTTGTATTGTCATTAATGCATTTTAATCGGCCTGTCCAGCCTTGGTGGCTCACTTGAGCTGTTTCTGATTATTTATGCGGACAAACTAATGGCCTTATGCTTAGGCCTAAATGGGCGTGACCTGTTTCGATCTGATGCAATGCATATTCAATGTTGGCCTAGTTGTCTGGCTTTTCAAACACAAAGTCCTTTTCACAGAAATGCATTTTAAGTTTCGATTTCCCAAAGCTGCCTGCTTGTGCTGCAGAGTTCATGCTTTTAAAATCTTAGAGGCTTTTGGTCACGTGGTGCGGATGCCATCTTTTCTTGGTTACCATTTTTAAATTGTCCATACAGGGTCTCTTTTAATTAATAACCTTGGGGGAATGTGGGAATTTTGAGAACCTTACAAAACTGACGCCAAACTGACTACAGACTGATGTCACACATAATGCACGGTGTCACCAGAAGTTGGGGAATGGGGCATTCTGGGGCTTGCAAAGCGAATGGGAAAGATGGGGAGAAAGATCAAAACGGAAATCAGAGCAGATAGGGAAATATCATCCGGAAGAGAGTGTAAAATATCCAGACAGGAAACAGGAAAACATGTTGCACTAAAACAAAGAAAGTTGTGAAAGAGGACAATGGAAGTGATTGAATGAGAGGAAGGTCTGAGCAATTTAGCTGTGCAGGTGAGTGAGGCCCCCCACCGTGGATCAGCCATTGCCTGCCTGCACTCAATGGTTAAAGGTCTGAGAAATGTAACTTATTAGCTGAGTGAGGCTACACACGGTGAATCAGCCCAGTACTTGTCTGCTGAGAATGGTTAAAGCACTGAGCAGTGCCTGCCTTTTCTCAATGGGTAAAGATCTGAGCAATGTCCCTGTGAAGGTGAGTAAGGACCCCCATGATGCATCAGCTCAGTGCCCCTCTGCACTCAGTCGTTTAAGATCTGGGCAATGTACCTGAGGGGCTGCATTAAAGAGGTAATTGGGAATTTTGATTTTAAAGCAGCGTGAAAAGGGACTTGAACCCTCAGAATCAAAGTCTGATGCTCTACCGACAGAACTATCTGGTCTCTGGCATCTTTGAGCCATACAGCGACAGTCAATGGCTGACTTGCAACATTCCAGCCTCCAGATTTTGTATTTCGAACTGCAGTAATCTGCCTGTACAGCGCATTTCTCTCATGCACACATGGTAGGTTTATGTCATTCAGGGGTGAATTCATACAATCATAGAAATTTACAGCTCAGAAGGAGGCCATATTGGCTCATTGTCTACTCACTGGCCGACAAAGAGCTAACCAGCCTAATCACTAGTTTTAGCTCTTGGTCCGTAGCCCTGTAGGTTACGTCACTTGAACTGCTCATCCAAGCACTTTTTAAATGTGATGAGCGTTTCTGTCTCTACAACCCTTTCAGGCAGTGAGTTCCAGACCCTCAACATCCACTGGGTGAAGAAATTCCCCCTCAAATCTCCTGTAAACCTTCCACGAATTACTTTAAGTCTGTGCCCCTTGGTTTTTGACCCCGCTGCTAAGGGAAATAGGTCATTCCTATCCAATCTATCTAGGCCCCTCATAATGTAATATGCCTCAATATGGTCACCCCTCAGCCTCCTCTGTTCCATAGAAAATAAAATCACTCTACCCGATCTTTCCTTGTAGTTAAAATTCTCCAGTTGAGGCAACATCCTCGTAAATCCCCTCTGTACCCTCTCTAGTGCAATCACATCTTTCCTGTAATGTGATGACCAGAAATGCACGCAGTAATCTAGCTGTGGCATAACTAGTGTTTTATACAGTTCATGCATAACTTCCCTGCTCTTGCATTCTCTGCCCCAGCAAATGAAGACAAGTATTCCGTATGCCGCCCTAACCACCTCATCTACTTGGCCTGCTATCTTCAGGGATCTGTGGACATGCACTCCAAGGTCCCTTTGTTTCTCTACGTTACTCAGTGTCGTACCACTTATTGTATATACCCTTGCCTTGTAAGCCCTCCCCAAATGCCTTACCACACACATCTCTGGATTGAATTTATATTGCCACTGTTCTGGCCAACTGACCAATTCATGGATATCTTCCTGCAGTCTACAGCTTTCTTCTTCATTATTAACCACACAGCCGATTTTAGTATCATTTAAAACTTCTTAATCATACCCCCGACATTCAAGTCAAAATAATTGAAATACAGCACAAAAAGAGCAGCAGCAGCAGTGGCGGCAGAGCGGACCAGGGAGGAGCGGCGAGGCGGCAGCAGGGGTATAAAAAGAGCCTGAGGTGCATGTAGGCCCCACAGCAGCAGCAGCAGCGGTGGCAGAGCGGACCTGGGAGGAGCGGCGAGGCGGCAGCGGTGGTACCAACTCATCAGTGGCAGAATTTTCAAAGAGTGACGACAGAATTCAAAAGTGACGTCGGCACAAGGGGAGGGAGCTACATGGTGAGTATCTGGTAAGTGTTTTTACTTGGCTTTCTTAATGTTTTTAAGTTTATTCCAGCTAGGTTAGAAAATTAGAGGTATGGCAGAGCAGCTCACACCAGTGGATTGACATCCTGTGCCATCTGGGGAGTCCAGGACACATCCCTTGGCCTGGATGGCCACATATGCAGGATGTGACGCAAGCTACAGCAGCTCGAGCACCGGGTTACAAAGCTCGAGCGATGGCTGCAATCACTGCTGTGCATCTGCGAGGCTAAGAGCTACGTGGATAGTACGTTTCGGGTGGTGGGCACCCCGCAGCTTAAGAGTGTGCAGGCAGAGAGAGAAAGGGTGACCGGCAGACAGAAGAGAGGGACCAAGCATGTAGTGCAGGAGTCCCCTGTGCCCATTTTGCTCACCAACAAGTATTCGCTGCTGAGTACTGATGAGGGCGATGGTTCCTCGGGCGATTGCAGCCAGAGCCAAGTCTACAGCCCCATGGAAGACTCAGCTGCACAGGCGCGGGTGGGGGGAGAGGAGAGGGAGAGCAGTTGCGATACGAGATTCAATAGTTAAGGGAGCAGACAGGCGTTTCTGCAGCCGCAACGATAGTATGTTGCCTCCTTCGTTCCAGGGTCAAGGATGTAACTGAACAGCTGCAGGGCATTCTGAGGGGGGAGGGTGAACAGCCAGAGGTCGTGGCCCATATCGGCACCAATGAAATAGGTAGGAAGAGGCATGAGTTCCGGCACGCAGAGTTTAGGGAGCTAGTAAAGAGGTTAAAAAGCAGGACCTCAAAGGTAGTAATCTCCGGAGAGATGGTGTACGAGGGAGGGCATTAAATTTCTGAGGAATTGGAACCGGTTCTGGGAAAGCTGGGACCTCTAAAAACCAGATGGGTTGTACCTTAACGGGAATGGGACCAATATATTTGCGGGGGGGTTTGCTAGTGCTGTTGGCGAGGGTTTAAACTAGGTTGGCAGGGGGATGGGAAGCTAAGTGTAGAGTCAATATGGAGGGTGGAAAAACTGGAATTGGAAAGCAAAAATGTAGAAAGCAAATTGGAAGGACAGAGGAATCGCGGGCAAGATAGCAGTCAAGAAGGAGGTTTGCCTAGACTAAATTGTATATACTTCAATGTAACGAGTATAGCGAACAAAGCAGAAGAGCTGAGGGCACAGGTAGATAATTGGGACTATGATATCATAGCTATTACAGAGCCGTGGCTGAAAGAGGGACATGAATGGCAGCTCAACATTCCTGGTTACAGGATTTTCAGACGAGATAGAGAGGGAGGTAAGAAGGGATTGGGGGTGGGGGGGGTGCGGTATTGATTAAAGAGACTATTACAACTGCGAGAAGGGATGATCTGTTGGAGGGATCATCAAACGAGTCTATATGGGTCGAAGTGAAAAACAAAAAAGGGGAGATCACCCTGCTCTGATTGTAATACAGAACCCCAAAAAGTGAGAGGGAGATAGCAGAACAAATATGCAGGCAAATTTCTGAGAAGTGCAAAACTGTAGGGCAGTAAAAGTGGGGGATTTCAACTAAAAAAATATAAAAAGGGAAAAATTAGTGGCAAGGGTATATAAGGTGCGGAATTCCTAAAACAGCATCCAGGAGGACATTTTTAGCCCGTATGTAGCAAGCCCAAAAAGGGAAGGGGCGGTTCTGGACTTAGTTTAAGAGAATTAAGCTGGGTAAGTAGAAGGCCTATCAGTGGGGGAGCATTTTGGTGCTAGTGACAATAATTCTGTTAGATTTAAGGTAGACATGGAAAAGGACAAGTGTAGACCAGGAATTAAAATTCTACATTGGGGCAAAGCAAATTTTGCTCAGCTCAGAGGGGATTTAGACATAATGGACTAGAAACAGCTACTTGAATGTAAATCAATGTCAGAGCAGTGGGAGGCATTCAAGGAGGAGCTGCAGAGGGTTCAGACCAAACATGTGCCCTTAAAGGAAAAAGGTGGATCTAACAAATCCAGAGTTCCCTAGATGTCTAGAGACATACAGGGTAGAATAAAGAAAAAAGGCAGGCATATGGCAGATCCCAAGGGCTAAATACTCCAGAATCTTGAGAGGAGTACAGAAAGTGCAGGGGTGCAATTAAAAATGCCAAGTAGAATCATGGAAAAGCCAAAGATGTTTTAAAAATATATTAAGAGTAACAGGATAACTAAAGAAAGGGTAGGGCCTTTAGAGACCATGAGGGTAATCTGTGTGATGAGGCAGGAGACGTCGGTAGGGTACTTAATAAATATTTGGCGTCTGTTCTCAGAATGGAGGGCCACGAAGCACACATTGCTATGGGGGGGAGGTGGAATATGAATTTTAGATGAAATAAACATAGTGTGATGGGGTTTTGTAGATTAAAAATTGGAGAAATCCCAGGACCGGATGAAATGTATCCCATGCTGTTAAGTGCAGCGAAAGAGGAAATAGCAGAGGCCCTGACCATCATTGATCAATTCTCTCTGGCTTCAGGTGTGGTGCCGGAGGACTGGAGGGCTGGTAATGTGGTACAATTTGTTTGAAAAGTGAGAAAAGGATAGACGGAGTAATTACAGGCCAGTCAGCCTAACCTTGGTGGTGTGAAAATTATGGAAATAATTCTGAAGGACAAGATAAATCTTCATTTAGGAAGACACGGATTAATCAAAGATAGTCAGCACGGATTTCTTAAGGGAAAGTTGCGTCTGACAAACTTGATTGAATTTTTTGAGGAGTTAACAAGGAGGGTAGATGAGGGTGGTACGTTTGGTGTAATGTAAATGGACTTTAGCAAGGCTTTTGATAAGGTTCCACATGGCAGACTGGTCACGATGTTAAAAGCCTATGGGATCCAAGGGAAAGTGGCAAATTGGATTCAAAACTGGCTCGGAGACAGTTAGCAGAGGGTAATCGTCCATGGGTGTATTTGTGAGTGGATGGCTGTTTCCAGTGGGTTTTCATAGGGCTCAGTATTAGGCCCCTTGCTTTTTCTAGTATATATCAACGATCTTGACTTGAATATATGTGGGATGATTAAGAAGTTTGCAGATGATACTAAAATCGGCCGTGTGGTTGATATTGAAGAAGGAAGCTGTAGACTGCAGGAAGATACAATAAATTGGTCTGGTGGGCAGAACAGTGGCAAATGGAATTCAATCCGGAGAAGTGTGAGTTAATACATTTGGGGAGGGCTAACCTAACAAGGAAAGGAAATACACGTTAAATAGTAGGACCCTGAGTAGCGTAGAGGAACAAAGGCACCGTGGAGTGCATGTCCACAAATCCCTGAAGGTAGCAGGCCAGGTAGATAATGTGGTTCAGTAGACATACGGAATGCTTGCCTTCATTTGCTGTGCCATAGGATGCAAGAGCAGGAGGTTATGCTTCAACTGTATAAAATATTAGTAAGGCCTCAGCTAGAGTACTGCGTGCAGTTCTGGTCACCACCTTAAAGACAGATGTGATTGCACTAGAGAGTGTATAGAGGAGGTTTACAAGGATGTTGCTGGGAGTAGAGAAGCCTATCTTTGAGGGAAGACTGGATAGGCCGGGTCTGTTTCCCTTCGAACAGAGGAGGCTGAGGGGAAACTTTATTGAGGTGTATAAAATTATGTGGGGCATAGATAAAGTGGATAGAGAGGATCTATTTGCCTTAGCAGTGGGGTCAAAAGCAAGGGGGCACAGATTTTAGTAATTGGGGGATGGTTTAGATGGGATTTGAGGGGAAATGTTTACACCCACAGGGTGGTGGGGGACGGGAACTCACTGTCTGAACGGGTGGTACAGGCAGGAATCCTAACCACATTTAAAAGTACTTGGATGTGCACTTGGGGTGGTCTAACCTGCAGGGCTATGGAGCAAGAGCTCTGATTAGGCTGGATAGTTCTTTGTTGGCCGGCGCAGTCACGATGGGCAGAAATGGCCTCCATCCATGCTGTAACTTTCCATGATTCTATGATTCTATGGAAAAGCAAGGGACCTAGTACTGAGCCCTGCAGAAACCCACTGGAAACAGCATTGCAGTCACAATAACACCGATTAATCATTACTCTTTGCTTCCTGCCTCTGAGGCAATATTGGATCCAACTTGCCACTTTGCCGTGGATCCAATGGGCTACTACTTTCGTGATCAGTCTGCCGTGTGGGACCTTGTCAAAAGCCTTGCTAAAATCCACATACACTATATCAAATACATTACCCTCATCGACCCTCCTTCTTACCTCCTCAAAAAATTCAAACAATTTAATCAGACATGACCTTCCCTTAACAAGTCCATGCTGACTGTCCTTGATTAATCCATGTATTTCTAAATGTAGGTTTATCCTGCCCCTCAGTACTTTTTCCAATAATTTTCCCACCACCGAGGTTAGGCTGACTGGCTTGTATTTACCCGGTCGATTCCTAGCTCCCTTTTTTAACTAAGATGCAACATTAGCAGTCTTCTAGTCGTCCGGCACCACACCTGTAGCCAGAGGAAATTGGAAAATGATGGTCAGAGCCGCTGCTATTTCCTCTTTTGCTGCTTTTAAAAGCCTGGGATACATTTCATCTGCGCCTGGGGAATTATCCAATTTCAAAGCTGCTCAGCCCCTTAAACTTCTTCTCTCACTATGTTTATTTCACCTAATATTTAACACTACTCCTCCCTGATAGCAATGTCTGCATCGCTCCTCAATTTAGTGAAAACAGACACAATGTATTAATTAAGAACCATACCACGCCTTCTGCCGCCACACACACATTACCTTTATGGTCTCCGATAGGCCCAACACTTTCTTTAGTTATCCTCATGCTCTTAATGTATTTATAAAACATTCATGGGTTTTCCTTGATTTTACTTGCCAAAATTTTCATGCTCTCTCTGTGCTTTCCTAATTACATTTTGAACTACAACCCTGCACTTTCTATAGTCCTCTAAAGTTTCTAGAGAGCCCTCAGTGTCATTCATAAGCCTCGCTTTTTTACTTTATCCTACCCTGTATGTTGCTTGAAATCTAGATTTTTTAGTCCCACCCTTTTTCTTGAAGGGAACATGCTTGCTCTGAACCCTCGGGATCTCCTCCTTGAATGCCTGCCACTGCTGTGACACTGATTTACCTTCAAGTAGCTGTTTCCAGTCCACTTTGGCTCAATTCCATGTCAGCTTAGTAAAATTGTTTTTTTCCCAATTGAGAAATGTTATTCCTTGTCTATCTTTGCACATTTCCATAACTGAATTATGAGAACTAGCACCAAAATGATATCCCTTCCACATGTCCAGCTTCATTGCCTAAAACTAAGTCCAGAACCGCACCCTCCATTGCTGGGCTTGTTACATACTGGCTAACATTTCTCCTGAATGCATTTTCGCATTAGAGGTACTCATGAAGCATTCTATCACCCAAAGGTTAGTTAGAAATCTGGAAATTGCTCCTCAAAGAGACTCTGGAAGCTAGGACACTTGAACGATCCAAGAAAGAGAAAAATCAGACGTTCTTGAAAAGTTTCGAAATAAATTAATTGGTTATTTAGAGATAGCAGCAAAAGTCATGGTGAAGTCATGCAGAAATATGCTAGCGCTGTTGGGGAGGATTAAAATTAGCTTGGCAGGGGGATGGGCACCAGCATATAGTAGTAGAAAAGAGGAAAAAGGTGCATAAATGATTGAGTGTGTTGGATAGAATTGGAGAAGAAAGTAGTACTAGTGGCAGAAGTAGTAAGATAATAGATAGGAGCAAATTAAGAAAGAGTACGAAAATAAACGAAAATGGGTTTAGAATTCATGTATATAAAAGGACAACGTGTGATTAATAAGGTTGGCGAGCTTCAAACACAATTAGCCATGTGACAATATGATGTTTTGGCAAATACAGAAACGTGGCTTAAAACTGTGAGAACTGAGCACTTAATATTCAAGGGTACAAGGTGTTCAGAAGAGATAAGGAATGAAAAAATGGAGGTGGGGTGGCAGTGCTGATTAAGGAAGATACTGTAGTTTTAGAAAGGGGACAACGACAGAATCCATTTGGTTAGAGCTGAGGAGCAAAAAGGGTATAATCACGTTATTAGGGGTATTCTATAGGCCTGCAAATAGTAAGAGGGAGGTAGAGGAGCAAATCTGAAGGGAAATCGCAGAGATATGCAAAAGTTATAGAGTAGTGATATTGGGGATCTTGAAATACCCATGTATCAATTTGGATAATGCTAGCGTAAAGGGAAAGGAGGGGGAGGAATTTCTGAAATGTGAGAAATTCCTTGACCAGTATGTCCTTGGCCCAACTAGGAAGGAGGCATTGTTGGATCTGGTACTGGGGAATGAGATGGGCCAGGTTGACCAGGTGTCTGTGGGAGAACACTTGGTTATGAGTGATCATCATATCATCAGATTTGGATTACCAATGGTGAGGAGCAAAGAATGATCCAGAGTGGAACTTCTAAGCTGGAATAGGGCTTACTTAAACGGAGGCGTTAGAATCTATTCTGGTTTCAATGGAACCAAAGGAAGACAGGAAATACTGCAACGTAACAATGTGTGATCTTTAAGGAGGCGATGTTCCAGGTAAATTCTAGGTACATTCCAACAAGAGGGAAGGGTAAGGCAACCAAAGCAAGGGCTCCTTGGATGGCGATGGAAAAAGAGAAGGGAGATGCAGACCAAATACATTAAGTTGAAAGGGCATGTTAACGTGAAAATAAGATTAGCAGAGACAGAATATGAGATTAGAATGTTTGGATAACATAAAAGGGAACCCAAAAATCTACTACTGGCATGTAAACAGTAAGCATGTCATAAGAGGCGGTGTAAGGCCTATTAGGGACATAGAAGCTGATATATGTCTAGAGGCGCAGGGCAACGCTGCAATACTCAATGAGTACTTTGTATCGGTGTTGACTAAGGAGGTGGATGCTGACAAAATATTGGTAGAAGTGGAAAAGATAAAAGCAATGGAAGGGGTGAAAATTGATAGACAGGATGTAATAGAAAGTCTGGGTATGCTTAGAGTGGATAAGTCGCCTAGTCCCGATGGCATGCATCCTAGGTTGCTAAGGGGATTGCGGGAGGGTATAGTGGAAGGGCTTGCCATAATTTTCCAATCTTCCCTATATGTGCGGGTGGTGCCTGAGGTTTGGAAGATAGCAAATGTGACACCATTGTTCCAGAAAGGGTGGAAGGACTACCCTAGTAACTACAGGCCGGCCTGTTTATCATCAGTGGTGGGTAATGTTTTAGAAACAATGATGAAGAAAAAAATTAATGGGCATTTGTAAAGGTTTAAGCTAATTAAGTAGAGCCAAGACGGATGTGTAAAATGCAGATCGTTTTTGACTAATGTAATTTAATTTTTTGATGAAATAATAGGGAGGATTGATGAAGGGAATGCAATGGATGCTGTCTACATAGATTTTAGGATAGCGTTTCACAAAGTACGTCATAGATGGCTGTTTAACCAAATTGAGGCTAATGGAATGGGTGGGTCAGTGGCAGCTTGGATAAGGAATTGACTTAAGCACAGAAAACAGTGAGTTGTGGTAAATGGCTGGTTTTCAGACTGGAGGATGGTAGACAGTGGTGTTCCACAAGGGTCTGCCCTGGGGCATCTGCTTCGGTTGATGTATATAAATGAACTGGATATTGGAATTTAGAGTAGAATTTCTAAATTTTCCGATGACACCAAACTTGGGGTGTAGCAAACAGTGAGGATGGAACTTATCGACTGCTACAAGACATAGAAAGGCTTGCAGAATGGTCAGACAAGTGACATTTGGAATTTAATGCAGAGAAGTGTGAGGTGATGCATTTTGGCAGACGGAACAGGGAGACACAATATACGCATAATGGCACAGTTTTAAGGAGTGTGCAGGGACAGATGGTCCTGGGAATTAACGTACCTATTTCCCTGAAGGTGGCAGGACATATTGGGAGAATGGATAGCAAATCATATGGGATCTTCGGCTTCATATTAGTGATGTTGAATACAAAAGTAGATAAGTTATGATGAAACTTTATAAAGCACTGGTTAGGCCACAAGTTGAGTATTGTGTCCAGTTATGCTCACTAAAATGTAGGAAGGATGTGAAGGCCCTTGAGAGGCTGCAGAGTAGATTTACCAGAATTGTTCCAGGGATGGGAGATCTTAGTTACAGGGACAGGTTGGAGAAGCTGGATTTGTTTGCATTAGAGCAAACGAGGATGAGGGCTGATTTGATAAATGTGTACAAGATAATGACGGGTTTGGATAGGCTAGACGAGGAATGGCTGCTCCCACTAATTCATGGAGAAGGACTGAGGGACAGAGATTTAAGGTATTCGGCAAGAGATACAGGGGGGATGTGAGGAAATTTTTTTAATGTATTGAGTAGTGAGGACATGGAATTTGCTGCCAATGGAAGTCGTGGAATTGGAGACACTCAATGTTTTCAATGGGTGACTGGATAGTCACTTGAGGGAAATGATCATGCAGGGCTACGAGGATAAAGCGTGGGAATGTGACAGACTGGAATGCTCTACAGAGAGCCGGCACGGACTCGATGTACCGAGTGGCCTCCTTCAGTGCCGTTGTGAATCTATTGCTGTATTGTTCATGTTTTACAGGGCTGCACAGAGACTGAATTAAAATGTTGATGTTCAAGCAACGCCCAAAGAGGGACATTATCGCTGGAAACTCAGAGTAAACGTCTAATGCACTATTGACTGCAGTGTCCGGGATCTTTCTTCATAAATTCAGACAGCGACCTTCCCTTCCTAACATGGAATATTACAACCCGCACCTTTTGCGAACCCTCCTGCTGTAATCCCGCTTGTACAGCCCATTTCGCTCACACAGTTAGACTGACTGCCTTCCACAGGCTTCACTTCACAAATAGTTTCACTGCCGACGACTGCACAGTATTTGACAGCGAGGTGGCAACTATTGTTTCCCGATGACCTGTACTTGAACCAAACGATTTACCATCTTTATTAAAGGCGTGGATGAAGCAATAGAGAGATGTGTATCCAAGTTTGAAGAAAAAGCACTAAGTTATGAGGGACAGTAATTAATGCACATGGGAGTGGGAAGGTGCAAAGAGGCCAGAGATCAGGCCATCTTAGATTGGGTATTATTTAAAGGGAAAGCATTAATTAGCAATCTTGTTGTACGAGGCCCCTTGGGTCGGAGCGATCATAATATGATCGAATTCTTCATTAAGATGGAGAAAGAAGTAGTTGACTCAGAGACTAGGGTCCTGAATTTAAATAAAGGACACTACGATGGTCTGAGGCGTGAGTTTCGTAGAATTGGTGGGGAATGTCACTCAAAGTGTTGATGGTGGATCGGCAATGGCAAACATTCAAAGACGACATGGTTGAACTACAGAATTTGCTCATCCCAATTTGGCATAAAAATAAAACAAAAAAGGTGACTCAACCGTGGCTAACAAAGGAAATTAGGGATAGCATAAGATTCAAGGTGTGGACTTATACATTGGCCAAAAAAGCAGTAAATCGGAGGATTGGGAGCAGTTTGGGATTCAACAGAGGAGGAATTTGAGTGACTATTCAAAAAGGGTGGTAGAGAGAAAGCGGGGAATTACTGACCGGTAAGTCTGACATCGGTAATGGTGAAAATGCTAGAGTCCATTATAAAGGATGTAATAGCTGAGCACTTGGAAAACAGTGACAGGATCGGACAAAGTCAACATGGATTTACAAAATGTAAATCGTGCTTGACTAATCTACTGGAATTTTTTGAGGATGTGACTGGGAAAATAGGTAAGGGAGAACCAGTAGATGTGCTGTATTTGGTCTTTCAAAGGGCTTTTGATAAGGTCCCGCATAAGAGATTAGTGTGTAAAGTTAAGGAACATGGAATTGAGGGCAAGGTATTGACTTGGAAAGAGAACTGGTTGGCGGACAGAAAGCAGAGAGTAGGAATTAACCGGTCTTTTTCTAAGTGGCAGGCAGTGACTAGTGGGATATCGCAGGGATCGGTCCTTGGACCCCAGCTATTCACAATATACATTAATGATCTAGATAAGGGAACTAGATGTAATATCTCCAAGTTTGCAGATGACACAAAGCTGGGTGGGCGTGTGTGCTGCGAGGAGGATACCGAGAAACTCCAGAATGATTTGGACGGGTTGGGTGATTGGGCAGAAGGGTGGCAGATGCAATATAACGTGGATAAATGCGAGGATATCCACTTTGGTGTCAAAAGCAGAAAGGCAGACTATTATCTGAATGGTAATAGATTGGGAGAAGGGGAAGTGAAACGAGACCTGGGTGTCCTTGTGCACCAGTCACTGAAGGTAAGCATGCAGGTGCAGCAGACGGTGAAGAAGGCAAATGGAATGCTCTTGCCATGGAAGGAGTTCAGCGAAGATTCACAAGGCTGATCCCTGGGATGGCAGGAATGATGGACGAGGAGAGATTGGGTCGATTGGGCTTATACTCGCTGAAGTTTAGAAGATCTCATCGAAACTTATAAAATTCTGACAGGTCTGGACAAACTAGATGCAGGTAGAATGTTCCCGATGGTCGGAGAGTCCAGAACCAGGGGTCATATTCTAAGGATAAGGGGTAAGCCATTTAGGACAGAGATGAGGAGGAATTTCTTAACCCAGAGAGTGGTAGATGTGTGGAATTCTTTGCCACAGAAGCCGGTTGAGGCCAAGTCTTTAAAAATATTCAAGAAGGAGTTAGATATATTTCTTTGAGCTAAAGGTATCAAGGGATATGGGGAGTAGGCAGGTACGGGGTACTGAGTTTGGATGATCAGCCATGATCTCATCGAATGGCGGAGCAGGCTCGAGGGGCCGAATGGCCAACTCCTGCTCCTATCTTCTATGTCTATGTCTATATCTATCTATGACAAAGGGATTAATTAAGAAGGGGAAAATAGAATTATGAGAGTAAGCTTGCCGGGAACATAGAAACTGACTGTAAAAAGCTTTTATAGGTATGTGAAAAGAAAAAGATTGGTGAAGCCAAGCATAGGTCGCTTGCAGTCAGAATCAGGGGAATTTATAATGGGGAACAAAGAAATGGCTGACCAATTAATTACATATTTTGGTTCTGTCTTCACAAAGGAGGACACAAATAACCTTCCAGAGATGTGGGAGAATATAGGGTCTGATGAAAGGGAGGAACTGAAATAAGTCAGTATTTGTAGGGTAATGGTGATAGGGAAATTGATGGGATGGAAGGCCGACAAACCCCCAGGGCATGATAATCTACATCCTAGGGTACTTAAGGAAGTGGCCCTAGAAATAGTAAATGCATTCCTGATCATCTTCCAACATTCGATGGAAACAGGAACAGGACCCATGGGTAGCTAATGTTACACAATATTCAAAAAAGGTGGTAGAGAGTAAATGGGGAATTACATCGATAAGCTAGACATCGGTAGTATGGAAAATGCAAGAGTCCATTATAAAAGATGTAACAGCAGAGCACTTGCAAAACAGTGACAGGATCGGACAAAGTCAACATGGATTTACAAAAGATAAACCGTGCTTGACTAATCTACTGGAATTTTTTGAGGATGTAACTGGTAAAAAAGATAAGGGAGAACCAGTGGATGTGGTGTTTTTGGACTTTCAGAAGGCTTTTGATAAGGTCCCGCATAAAAGATTATTGTGTAAAGTTAAGGCACATGGGATTGTGGGCAATGTATTGACTTGGATAGAGAACTGGTTGGCAGACAGAAAGCAAAGTCTTGGAATAAACGGGTCTTCTTCCGAGTGGCAGGCAGTGACTAGTGGGGTACCACAGGGATCGCTCCTTGGACCCCAGCTATTCACAATATATATTAATGGTCTAGACAAGGGAACTAGATGTAATATCTTAAAATTTGCAAACGACAAAATGCTGTGTGGGCTTTTGTGCTTTGAGGAGGATGCCGAGAAACTCCAGGATGATTTGGACAGTTTGAGTGATTGGGCAGAAGCATGGCAGATGCAAATGTGAGGTTATCCACTTTGGTGGCAAAAACTGGAAGGCAGATTATTATCTGAATGGCAATAGATTGGGAGAATGGGAAGTGCAACGAGACCTGGGTGCCCTTGTGCACCAGTCGCTGAAGGTAAGCATGCAGGTGCAGCAGGCGGTTAAGAAGGCAAATGGTATGTTGGCGTTCGTAGCGAGAGGGTTTGAGTAAAGGAACAAGCATGTCTTACTGCAGTTGTACAGGGCCTTGGTGAGACCACATCCTGAGTATTGTGTGCCGTTTTGTTCGCCTTATCTGAGGAAGGATGATCTTGCCATGGAAGGAGTTCAGCGAAGATTCACCAGGCTGATACTTGGGATTGCAGGAATGACGTATGAGGAGAGATTGGGTCGATTGGGCTTGTACTCGCTGGAGTTTTTAAGAATGAGAGGGGATCTCTTTGAAACTTATAAAATTCAGCCAGGACTGGACAGACTAGATGCAGGAAGGATGTTCCCGATGATCCGGGAGTCCAGAACCACGGGTCACAGTCTAAGGAGAAGGGGTAGGCAGACCATTTAGGACAGAAATGAGGAGGAATTTCTTCAGCCAAAGAGTGGTGAACCTGTGGAATTCTCTACCACAGAAGACAGTAGAGGCCAGTTCATTAAATATAGTCAAGAAGGAGCTGGATATATTTCTTAAGCCTAAAGTGATCAAGGGGTATGGGGAGAAAGGAGGGACCGGGTACTGAATTTGGATGATCAGCCATGATTGCGTTGAATGGCGGAGCAGGTTCTAGGGGCCAAATGGCCTATTCCTGCTCCTATCTTCTATGTTTCTATGTAAATATTGGCTCGGACACCTGCAGACGTCCTCTGCATGGAATCTTTTACATCGGCCAGAGAAGGCAGACGGTGTCTTAATTTAAAGCCTCATCCCCAAGACAGCACTTATGGCATTTCAGCACTTCCTCTGTAGTGCACTGGACTGTCGGCTTAGATCTTGCGTTCAGGTCTCTTGAACCCATGACCATGTGGTTCAGATGCATGAGAGCTACCACTGAGCAACACTTGACTCTTAAATGATATTTGATAGGTAGATGAAGGAAAAATGCATTGAAGGGATATGGCAGCAGGACGGGTAGCTATGATTAGATGTATTAGCGGGACGGATGGTGACCATGGACATGGATTTTTGGTCCAGTTTCCTGTTTCCTTGTTCAAACTTCAATGTATTTCTCTGTATGATTAAGTACTTATGTGATTCTGCATAAGTAACCTTTCTTATAAAACTAAAAACGTACTTGCATCTTATAGTGTGTTACTTCCTCGGGGCACAAAATGTATTTCACAGCCTATCATTTGTGTTTCAAGTGCGGCTACTCTTGCTAGGGAGAAATGTAGAGCAACCAATGAGGCACACAGCAAGGCACCAAAGTCAAATTACATATTACATAGGATTACATCGGATACTCAGCATAGAAACAGGACATTCGGCCCAACCAGTCCATGTTTGCATTTATGCTCCACTCGAGTCTCTTCCCGTCTTTCCTCTTCTAACTCTATCAGCATATCCCTCTATTCCCTTTTCCCTCATATGCTTATCTAACGTCCCCTTAAATACATCTAATCTATTTCCCTTAATCACTCCCTGTGGTAGCGAGTTCCACATTGCCACCACTCTCCATGTTAAAAAGTTCTTTCTTAATTCCCTATTTGAATCCTTGTTGACTATCCTATATGGAATGATGACTAGTTTTGCTCTTCCCAAAAAGTGGAAACACACTCTCTGTATCTACTCTATCAAAAATTTTCATAATTTTAAGACCTCTATTAATCACCACTCAGCCCTATTTTTCAAGAGAAAAATACCCAGCCTGTTCACTCTTTTCTGATAGCTATACACTCGCATTTCTGGTATCATCCTTGTGAAGATATTTTCCATCATCTCCTGTTGCTGTATATCCTTTTTATAATATGGCGAGCAGAATTGCATGCAGTACTCCAAGTATTACTTAATATTACAGGGGATTTGATGTTTGACATTCAAATGATCCAGTATTTCGAAGTAGAGCAGGGGAGACCTGGCCAATATTTACCCCTCAACCGATATCAGAAAAACAGGTTATCTGGTCATCATCACCTTGCCGTTTGTAGGTCCTTGCTCTGTGCAAATTGACTGCGGTGTTTCCGACATTACAAAAGTGACTACACTTCAAACATCCTGTACAGCGCTTTGGGACGTCCTGATGTGGTGAAATGTGCTATATAATCGCAAGTCTTTCTCTCTATATATTCTTAACTTTACTTAATGCTTTGAAATTTACATGATTGGAATTTTGCTGTGCCGGTTTCTTAACATTCTATAGGTCATTGAAAGTTACAGAAGCTTAACATGGAAAGTGTAAACTATATCAAACGATGGGCTCATTGATTCATCTAAAAACAATAGGGCTACCTTACGATGGTTCTGTTTACGTACAGATTATTTAACAGGCTTTTCATTTCTTGTCTTTACAGGGCTGGGAATTCTCAAAAGGACAAAACTGCTGTAAATTTCAGACAACCCTGCCTCGCCGGAACTTCTGAATTATCTCACTGGAGAATGGAAAGCAAAATTCGTGGTGAGCTTCAAAATGGATTTACTGGTGTTTCGCATTATGCACTCAAAGAAATATAATCGCTCACTGGACTTATGTAGCGTTAATTTATACACATCTTGTTAAACGTTATCTTCATACTGAGACCTGAATCAAAATGTACCTTGATGACATTTGGTGGACCGGATACTGTCCACTGTCGAGGCATCTGGGTCATTCAATGGGATTGCACCCTTCTTAATTAGTGAATATTTTGTTCATCACACCTGGAATGATGGAGGATAGGGGCTTCCCACTGCTGGCTGGAGTGGTCCTCCTGTCTTGGACCTTTTCTTCCGGGCTTCTTCCTCATACACTTCGCATGCTGGTATCGCATTCACGGGCAACACCTCACTGCTGCTCACACTGCAATCACCCAAGATCAGGCAGCTGGAGGCATCCGATACAAGCCATTCCTACCCTTTCTGGCTATCTTCCCAAAGCTCGTGGGGATGGTGGGGGGAGGAGTGGGGGTGGTGGTCTGTAGATGTTTGATTAGAATGTCCCACTGCATGATTCCGTTGTTTCGGGTAGTTGCCAAGCTATCAAATACATTCCTCCCATGGTTCATCAACAGCAAGGACAGAGCGCTGTTCGAGGGAAAGCAGTCAATTTCTACACTGAGCTACACTTACCTGACTTGCACTAGATTGTAAATTGATATCAGGTTATTTGTTTTGGCGAGTCTTGTCCAGATAATTTAAGTTAGGAAGGGACGGGACAGGATAGAATGAAGCTGACCGCTTCCATGAGTTGAGGGATCTAGAACTGACGGCCATAGATTAAAGAATAGATTGAAGAGATTTAGAATGGTCAGTCAGAGAATCCTATTTCAATGGAGATTGGTGAAGATGTGGAATTAACTGAGTCAGAATGTACGTCAGTATTGGTGAATAAATTGTATAGTTGGAAGAATAAAAATTTGATGTGATTTTGTGACCAGGCGGGCAAAATGGTTGGAACTATTTGCTCGGCTGGACGGTAAATGCTGAGAAGGCCTGGTTGGTTGAAATGGTCTTTTTCCCACTTGTAACATTCCAACATATTGATGAACAGTTAGTATTTTAAGTAAATATCCGTGAAGCATTGATTTCTAATGTCATAATCGGGAATGAATTTCCTCCTGTCCCCATCATGGGACCCGGATTAGGAGAGATGGCCTCGTTCTATTGGTCCAGGTAACAATGGGGGGCAGAATTACAGATAACCTGAATTGTAAATCGCTTGATTGCTTCTACACTAAAGGAATGTGTATCTGTTAATGACACTGGGGCGTCTCATTCCAAAACCTGCACTGTATGGCAGTAAATGCTGACGCCCATATGTTCCATTCCACTATTGATGCTCAATCATGCCTGTTCTCTTTGAATCTTCAGCGTGAATTGCGCTGATTTACCAGGAATCGATTATGTTCACCCACGGATATGAGTAGACATCAAATGCATGACACAAAGTCATAGGCCTAGAAATTCAGTGGTGTTTGCGCCCACTTAGCGCCTGAGGAGGTGTTTTGCGCCGGAAGTGTTGTTGCGCCTGAAATTCAGTTCTGGGTGAAATTCGGCATTAGCCGGTAGCGCTGCGCCGGCAGCGATGACGTCATCGGTGTGCGCAGCGCCCCGGTTCCAACGCGATGCCGGACCGACGTCCAAATTCAGTTGCGGCCGCCTCTCCCGTAGCGGCCGCAAAAAGCATATGTTAAGCGGGGCCTTGCAGCTCCGAGAGGCCGGGGCGTAAAGGTGGAGGTGCGGCTGGCCGGTTTCCCGGCGGCCGCCTGGCCGCACCTTCCTCCCCGGACTCCCACACCACCCCCCCGCGGCATTGGTCTCTGACCCCCGCGAGCACGGCACTTCTCCGTGGTGCCGGGCTCATTTGCCGGGGAAATCCAACGGCGATCTCACGGCTGCAGGCAGCTCCTCCTTAAGAGAAGGAGGAGGCCTGCAGTACCCCAGCCAGCCGCACTGCATCGGGTGGCGTTGCGGCAGCTGGACGCCTGAAATTGACTTTCAGCGCCCCAAGCGGAGGCGGCCAAACCCTGCAATAGCGCCCGCCTCCGTCTTGGGGCGCTGCAACTGAATTTCAGGCGGGCGCTACGGGAATCCGGGCGCAGCGCAAACTTTCGGGTGCTAAACACCAGGCACGGCGATAGGGAATTTCTAGGCCACAGAGTCATAGAGTGATAACGGCACAGAAGGAGGCAATTTGGCCCACCGAGTCCGTGCCAGCTTTCTGTTGTGCAATCCAGTCAGTACCATTGCCCCGCTCTTCCCCGCAGCCCTGCAAGTTTATTTAGCTCAAGTTCCTATCCAGTCTCCCCTTGGAAGAATTGAGTGTGTGCGCTTCCACCACTTCTGTCGGCAGTGAAGTCCAGGTCCTCACCACTTGCTGCATAAAAATGTTTCTCCTCGCATCCCCCCATATATCTTGGCAGAACCTTAAATTTTTGTAGAACCATAGAAAAACAGAAACAGGAGAAGACCATTCAGCACTTCGAGTCTGCGCGGCCATTCAATATGATCATGGCTGAACCTCTATCTCAAGACCATATTCCCACTTTCTCCCCATATCCCTTGATGTCTTCTGCTTGTAGAAATCTACCTAGCAAAAGGTATTGGCCCAGAAATTAGGTTCGGGGGCTTGCCGCGCATGCAAGCCCCCGATGTGCACTTACCCAGCGCACCGACAGCTGAAGCCTGGGCCTGCTTGGAATTCCTGTCACTGGCCTGGATCAGCTGTCAGCATGCTGTGCTTGCCTGATCCAGCGGCATAGTTAATTCGATGTGCCGGCTGGGATCAGGTGAGCACTGGGCAGCCAATCAGGGGAGGGAAAACTTCATTCATGAGTTTGATAGTAAGAACTGTCAAACTCATGAAAACTACGGGCGCCCAAAACACTACTTAAACTTTAAATAGAATTTTAAAGAACATTCCACTAATTAAATGAACAGTAAATAACTTTTAAAAAAACTATTTTAAAGAATTATTCAAATTAAAAAAAAACAATTAAAAAAAAAATCCGGTCTAAAAATACACTTAACTTACTGTAAAGTCCTTAAAAACAATAAAGCTGTGGAAAAAATGTTCTAATTTTAAATAATAGACCACTTACCTTAAAGAATCAAGTCCTTATGTCTCCTTTTTACATTTCTAAAAAGTTGAGGCCCTTACACATGGGCAAACCATGGCTGACTTCTGCTTTGATACTAATGTTTAATTGTTTGACAGCCAACGCATTGTAGTAAGCAGTAGGGCCCGCAGGGGACTCCGGGGTCACAGCAGTTTGAATTAGTTGGACCTCTGAACCCCTTGGAGGAAATGCCGGTTTCCCGCGCATGCGCTGTGCATGCTGAAATCTGGCACTTCCAACAGGCCCACGCGTGAGTACTCCGTCTGTACTCACGCGTTGGGACCGGAATTACTGGGCCAATGTCAGAAGTGGGATTCGAACCCTCGCCCCTAGAATGGGACCAGAATTCCTTTGGTAAATTAAGAATTTAGGGGCTAGATTTTCAGTATAGACAGTTTTGGGGCGCTAACCTTAGCGCCCGCCCGAAGTTAGCGCCCGCCCCAAAGTAACGCCCCGTTGCCGGAAATTCAGTGGCTTTGCCCTAAGAGGTTGGTGGAGTGCTAAAAGAGGCGTTCCACTACTATCTTTAGGTGCTAAGCCGGCGGTGCAGAGCGCAGCGCCCGAGCTCGGGCGCAGCGCACGGCAGACACTCTGGTGCCAGTGAGCTCTTAAAGGGGAAGGGTGCATGTGTTTTTTTAGGAGGAGGAGGAGGAGGAGGAGGAGGAGGAGGAGGTGGTGGTGGTGTTGGTGGTGGTGGTGGTGGTGGCCGGAAACATAAATACACCGTTCACAACAACACACTGGATCCTTCCACACAACACATGCAGACTGCCGTTTATAGTGCAGGAGGAATGCCCTTTAATTTGCGCTCCCCAGGGTGTGTTGCGTTCCATTTTACAAACGCTCTGGACGCCAGCCGCACAATGGGGCGGTCCGACTGAAGTTTGGATTCGGGGCGTCCAAAGGGCGTTGCACGAGGATGTGATGTCATTTTCTGCACGCGCATCCAGGCAGCCGCTAAACGTTGCGCCGGCGCTAACGGGCAACATAATTTGGGGCGGGGCGCAACCTGCGCTGTGCCCGGGCGCTACACGAATAGCGCCCGAAAATCACTTCTCTTAAGGCGCTAACTGCTGGCGCAAGCAACTGAAAATCTAGCCCAAAATTCCTTGAATTTGACGCCTTAGCTCACTCATCCACCCGAACAACTGTGCAAATGTGTCTCCTCGTCCTTGTACCATCAACTAGTGCGAAAAGCCTTTAGCCATCTAGCCTATAGAAAGTGGGAGAAAATTGTCCTTATACCTGTTCATTTTCACAAGATCAATCGGCTTTTGTCACAAAAGAAAGACAGCAATTCTCAAACGGAACATGGGCTCTATCATTACTGGTGGTGATCCGACTCTAACTTTACTGGTGGTGATCCAACTCTAACATTACTGGAAGTGATCAGCCTCTAACATTACTGGTGGTGATCCGACTCTAACATTACTGGTGGTGATACAACTCTAACATTACTGGTAGTGATCAGCCTCTAACATTACTGGTTGTGATACAACTCTAAAATTACTGGCGGTGATCCGATTGTAACATTACTGGTGGTGATCCGACCCCAGCATTACTGATAGTGATCAGCCTCTAACATTACTGGTGGTGATCCGACAGTAACATTACTGGTGGTGATCCATCTCTAACATTACTGGTGTTGACCCTACTCTAACATTACTGGCGGTGATCCGACTCTAACATTAGTGGTGGTGACTATGCTCTAACATTACTGCTGGTGACTCTACACTAACATTACTGGTGGTGACCCTACTCTAACATTACTGGTGGTGACTCTGGTCTAACATTACTGGTGGTGACTCTACGCTAACATTACTGGAGGTGACCCTATTCTAGCATTACTGGTGGTGACTCTACTCTAACATTACTGGTGGTGACGCTACTCTATCATTACTAGTGGTGCCTCTACTCTAACATTAATGGTGGTGATCCGACTCTAACATTACTGGTGGCGCTCCTGCTGTAACATTGCTGGTGGTGACCCTACTCTCACGTTAAATAATGTGTGGTTTCCTCCGTGTGAAAACTGGCCATCGTCTCCACAAGGGCCATGAGTGGTCATTCCCAGCAAGGCTCTCATGCACAGATGCATTAGCGACAGGTTGATCAGTCAAGGCGAGGTCAACGAGGTTTTGCATTCTTGTTGGTTCTATCATTACATCCTGCACGCCCAATAAAGCCTTTAATAGTGTTACCGAGCCCCTATTGGTGACGGCTATTGATTTCCCGGGCCCAGTGTACATTCTGTGCCCTCCTTCTTCCAAGGAGGTGTATTATTCCGCAGCTGAGGGATGTCTGTAAGCAGTAATCAGCAGGAAATGATCTTTACCACATTTGATCTGATGCCACGAGACTGCGTGCAGTATGGAATAAATGTTGAGGACTCTCAGGTCCACTCTCTCTCGACTGCATACCCGTGTGCTGCCTCATTTGGTGGGTCTGTCCTGCTGATGAAACAGGACATAACCAGGGATGGCGATGAAGGAGTCTGGGGCGTTGGCTGAAACGTATGATTTTGTGAGTATCACTATCTCAGGCTGCTGCTGGACTAGTCTGTGGGACTGGGCTCCAATATTTGCCACTAGTCCCCAGATGTTAGCGAGGAGAACAGTGCAATTTCGGCTGGGCTGGTTGTGCCTTTGCCATGTCCATATCCTCCGATGTGTGCGATGAGGCTGGGTAATCCATCCGGGTTTATTATACTGATTTTTAGCAGTTTGCTACAAATCAGTAGCTTCCTAGAACATTTCAGAGGGCATTTAAGAGTCAACCACGTTGCTTTGTTCTGGTGTCACATATAGGCCTAATCGGGTATGGACGGCAGGTTTCTGTCCCTAAAAGACATTAGTGAACAAGTTGTGTTTTTACAAGAAACTGATAGCTTCATGCTCATCATTAATGTTACTCGCTTTTTATTAGAGATTAATTTAATTAGCTGAAACCATATTCACAAACATCCATGGGGAGCGGGGTTGGCGTGGAAATTACGTCTTCTGATAAATTGCCCCGCACTCCGGATTACTACTCCAGCAAGATAAATTTATGCTAACATAACCACAGTAGGCTCGTCATCAGTGATGCTAGAGCTGGGTCCTCGCCAGTAACATTAATGTGGCATCATCATCCATAAAGATAAGGTTACGCAATGACCAGTAAAATTAAAGCTAAGTCATCACCATTAATGTTAGAGTAAAGGCATCAATATTGATGTTAGAGTAAGAGCACCACCAATAATGTTAGAGTAGGTTCAACACCGTTAATGTTAGAGGAGGGTCACCACCTGTTATGTTAGATGAGACCCACTATCAATAATGTTGGAGTTTAATCTCCACCATTGATGTTAGAGTAGAGTCCCTAAAAATAACTTTAGAGTAGGATCATCTCTAATAATATTTGGTCCGAATATCAACAGTAACATTATTGAAGAGTAAGAACCAGTAATATTGCAGTGGGTTGACTATCAGACATTTTAGGGTCGGGTATAACCAATAGCGTTAGAGTTGAGTCATGACGAGTAACGTTAGAATAAAGAAGCCACGGGTAAATAATGAGTAGCGTCACCACCAATAATGTTGGAGCATGGTCACCACCGGTAATGTTGGAATATGGTCACCACCAGTAATGTTGAAGTATGGCCACCACCAGTAATGCTAGAGCAGGTTGGCCATCAGTTATGTTAGATAGGATCACCAGCAGTAATATTAGAGTAGGTTCAATAGAATAATTTTAGAATAGGTTCAACACCAGTAATGTTGGAGTAGAGCCATCACCAATAATGCCAGTAATTTTAGAGTAGGCTCACCACCAGTAATATTAGAATTGGGGCACTACCATTAATGTTGGAGTATGGTCACCACCAGAAATGCTAAAGCAGGTTGGCCATCATTTACATTACAGCAGGATCAACACCAGGAAATTTGGAGTAGGTTCACCTCCAGCAATGTTAGAGCTGGGCCACCATCAGTTATGCTGGATTAGAGTCCCCACCAGTAATGTTATAGTAGGGTCACCACCAGTAATGTTAAAATTGGTTTAAAAGTTACATTTTACATGAAGAAAACCACTAGTAATATTAGAGCAGGGTTACCGTCAATAAATGCAGAAATCCGTCACTATCTGTAATTGTAGCTTCTGACCATAACCGGTAATGTTAAATTTAAAGTCTCCAAACGCAATGTCTGAGTAGGATCAGCATAAGTAATGTTACAGCAGGATGACCAAGCACATTCACGTAGAGAAGGGAAAATAACACTAATGTTCGAATAGAATCAACGCCATTGTAGTTAGCATAGGCTCACCATCAGTAAAGATAGAATAGAGTCACCACCACCAATTTCAGAGTTGGGTTACCAACAGTATTGTTTGTGTGGGTCCTCTACCCGTAATGTGAGAGTAGGGTCACCGTCTGTAATGTTAGATTAGGGTCACCACCAGGAATGTTAGTGTAGAGTCACCACCTGAAATGTTAGAGTAGGGTCACTGGCAGTAATGTTAGAGTAGGTGCACCACCATTCATGTTGCAGTCGGGTCAACAGCAATAATGTTGGAGTACGTTTACCACCAGTAATGCGAGAGTATGGTCAACTCGACTATTGTTAGGTTAGTTTCAGCAACAGTATTGCTGGAGTCGGGTCACCATCAGCAATGTTAAATTAGCGTCAACCCAAGTAATGTTAGCGTAGAAATATTACTAGTAATTTCGGTGAAGCGTAATAACCAGTACTTTTACTTTAGTGTCTCCACCAGTAATGTGAGAGTCGAATCACCACCTGTAACGTTAGTGCAGATTCACCACAAGTAATGTTAGAGTAGATGAAACCCGAGTAACGTTAGTGCAGGGTCAACACCAGTAATGCTAAAGTAGGATCACCATCAATAATGTTAGAGTAGACTCACCACCATTAATGATAGACTAGGGTCACCAGCAGTAATATTGTTTTAGAGTAACCATCAGTAATGATAGCCTAGGTTCACCACCATTTATGTTGGTGTAGTGTCGATACAATTAATGTTAGAGTAGGGTCGCCAAAAGTATTGTTAGGCTGGGGTATTCACCTCTAATGTTAGTGTAGCGTCACCACCAGTAATGTCAGAGCTGGGTCCCCACTTTCAATGATATTGTAGTGTCAACACCATTAATGTTAGACTTCATTTTCCAGCAGTAATGATAAGGTACATGCACCGCAAGTAATTTTACACAACGACCACCACCACTAATGTTAAAGCAGGTACACCAGCAGTAATGTTTGATTAGGATTACAGTCAGAAATATTAGACAAGGGTCACCACCACTAACATGAGAGTAGATTCGCCACGGCTAATGTTAGAGTACGGCCAACACCAGTAATATTAGAGTTAGGTCATCACCAATAATGTCAGCGAAGGGTCACCACCAGTAATGTAAGAGTAGGGTCACTACCAGTAATGTTAGAGTAGGGTCACCACCACTAATGTCAGCGTATGGTCACCACCAGTAATGTTATAGTCGTGTCACCACCTGTAATGTTAGAGTCGGGCCACCACCAGGATGTTAAAATCGGGTCACCACTTCTAATGTTAGAGTAGGTCCACCACCAGTAATGTTGATGCAGGGTAACCATCAGTAGTGATAGACTAGTTCCACCAACAGTAATGTTAGAGTTGGTTCGCCAGCGTTAATGATAGTCAAGGTTCACCACCATTAATGTTAGACTGTATTGTTCAACAGTAATGTTAAATTAGGTTCCCCACCACTAACATTAGATATTGGTCACCACCACTATTGTCAGCGTTGCTTCACCGCCAGTAATGATAGAGTTGGAACACCAGCACTAATTTCAGAGTAGGGTCTCCACCAATAATGTTAGACCAAGTTCGACACCAGTAATGCTAGAGTCGGGTCACTACCAGTATTGCTAGAGTAGTGTTATCACCAGTAATGTTAGACTACATTCACAACCAGTAATGTTAGAGTCGGGTCAGCCACAATAATACTAAAATACTAAAATAGGTTCATCACCAGTAATGTTCAAGTAGGGTCGCCCGAGTTTATGCAAGTTTAGGGTCACTTGCATTAACGTTAGAGTAGGGATATCACCAGTAACGTTAGACTAGTTTCACCACCAGTAATGTTAGAGTAGGGTCACCACCAGTAATGTTAGAGTAGGGTCACCACCAGTAATATTACAATCAGGTCAATACCAGTAATGGTAGAGTTGGCTCACCACCAGTAACGATAGGATAGCGTCACTTAAAGTAATGTTAAGGAATGGTCTTCACCAATAATGTTACATTAGTGTCACCAACAGTAATGTTTGACTAGGATCACCACCAATAATGCTAGTTTAGGGTCACCGCCAGTAATGTTAGAGTAGGATCACCACCAGTAATGTCAGAGTAGGGTCATTAGCATTACTGTTAGAGAAGGTACACCGCCAGTAAAATATAAGTAGGATAGCCACCAGTAATGTTAAAGTATTGCCATTACCAGTAATGATAATGCAGATTCCCCATCAATAATATTGGCGTACAGTCATCACCAGTGATGTTAAAATAGACTCAACACAAGTAATGCTAGGATTAATGGGGGTAATGGTAGAGTAGGGTCCCCAGCATTAATGTTAGAGAATATTCAACACAATTAATGTTAGCGTAGGGTCACCACCAGTTAGGTTAGAGTTGGGTCACCACCAGTAATATTAACGTAGGGCATCCTCCAGTAATGTCAGAGTAGGGCCACCATCATTAATGTTACAGTAGGCTCAGTACCAGTAATTATACAGTACAGTCACTACCAGTAATGTTAGATTACGATCACTACCAATATGTTCGAATAGGCTCACCACCATTAATGTTAAAGTAGATTCACCACCATTATAGTTAGAGTAGGTTGACCACCAGTAATTTTAGTGTAGGTTCACCACCATTAATGTTAGAGCAGATTCACCACAAGTAATGTTAGAATATGGTCAGTGCCAGAAATGGTTGTTTATAGTCACCACCAGTAACTCTAGAGTAGCATCACCACAATTAATGTTAGAGTAGCGTCACCACCAGTAATGTTAGAGTAGGGACACCACCAGTAATGTTAGAGAAGAGTTACTAGCAGCAATGATAGTGCATAGTCCCCAGCAGTAATGTTAGAGTAGGGTCACCACCAGTAAGGTTAGTGTAGAGTCACCAACATTAATTCTAGAGTAGTATCACAACCAGTAATGTTAGAGTAGGGTCACCACCAGTAATGTTAGCGTAGGGTCACCACCAGTAATGTTCGAGTAGAGCTACTTGCAGTAATGATATTGTAAATCCGCCAGCAGTAATGTCAGAGTTGGGTCAGCACCAGTAATGTTAGTGTAGAGTCACCACCAGTAATGCTAGAGTAGAGTCACCACCAGTAATGTTAGTACAGTGTCACCTCCATTAATTTTAGAATAGTTTCACCACCAGTAGGTTATTGTAGGGTCACCACCAGTAATGTTAGTACAGTGTCACCTCCATTAATTTTAGAATTGTTTCACCACCAGTAGGTTATTGTAGGGTCACCACCAGTAATGTTAGAGCAGATTCACCACAAGTAATGTTGCATTAGATTCACCGATACTAACGGTAGAGTAGGGACACCAGCATTAATGTTAGAGAAGAGTCACCAGAAGTAATGTTAGATTAGGGTCAGCACCAGAGATATTACATTTGAGTCACCACCATTAGCGTTAGAGTAGAGTCATCACAAGTAATGTTAAAGTAGGGTCCCCAGCAGTAATATCAGAGTAGGGTTACCACCCGTATGTTTAGATTCTATTCATCAAGAGCAGGATAAGCGCTGATTCATCACCACATTGTAAAACTAATTTTCCATAGGTAATGGATGAGAGAAGATTTCAGCCGATAATTATGAGGCCCCAAGAACCTAAGGCCTTGACCGGGAGTGATGCTCCCTTCAGAAATCACATCTCTGTCGCAAGGCTTACTTGCCAATAATTAATTTCAATGGGCGGATTTTCATGTACTGAGGGGCACAATTTCCCCATTGGAAGCCCCGGTGCACTGAAGTGCAAAATTGTTTGTTACGTGATTGTAAGTAACGTCAGTTATTTTGGGACCTGTTTATCTGACGGGGCACCGATTGCTCTATAAAGGGGGAGCATTTACGGATCTCAGATACAGTCCAGTCAGAAACGTAAACCGGACAGATTTCACACAACCTTCTATAAAATGGCACGGCCAATAATTCTACAGATACAGGAAATTTACAATCCTGTTCTCGCAGCCTTTGGTATTCCCGGTATGTCAGATTATTCTGTTGCTTAATAGCTGTTGACTATCTCACTGCTAATGATTATGTATCAGATTCCGAGAATACCCTCATTGCAGAATCACTTATCCCAGCGAGCTGACTATCAGCGGGAATCCGACCAGTCCTCGCACTCTGAACAGTCCATCCTGAGCATCGGGCACTCAGGATTCCTGCCTTTACCGTGGCAGGGCGAGGTTGATCCCCCGGCCCCTCCAACAGTATATTGTTCACTGCAGAATGTGATGCTTATTGTCCATGGTAATCATCTCATTTGTGCCGTTGTTCGCTGTCTATTCTAAGTTGATAATTGCTCGGACTGCAGTCACCTCCACCCAACAGGGGGCATTGAATGATATTTTGAGCAATCACTGCCGCTCAGCTGCGATGAACCTTCGTGGTTCCGCCAGCTCTCGCTCTGTTTCTAAGTAGCTCCACCGGGGGTGATTATAAATAGGAAAATCCCATGTTATCGACGTAAGTAGCATGTTTGTATTTCAGCTGAATGATTTATTTGAATTCATATCTTTGCAGTAAATGCTGTAAAATTATCTTTAATATTTTTCGAGGAATGAAGTACCTATGCAAGAAGGATGCGGGATTTTCGGTCCCTCTAGTGTTCAAAGATTTCTTCTTTATAAACATGATGCCGTCAATGCTCGCTGATGTATAAAAAAAGCATTAATGTGCATATCCCTAAGAAGGGACACATCTGAATTATCCGCCACAATATTCTTTAAGTTATAACTGGGTGTCCCTTGACATACTCTTATCCCTCTTTCTTACAACGAACGTATTGACAATCGTGATTCTCTCCGAAGGACATTGCGACCTTTCCAAATGTGTCTCTGTCTACATGGTAGCCATGGCAACAGCAGATCTACTGGTCATGATCAATAATTTGATAGTGTATCATAATTTACATATCATTTTCCAGGTTCTTTCCTGTCCTATACTGCCGTTTGTAAGTTAATTCTGTACGTGAATTCTCTCACACTAGATATGTCGGTGTGGTTTACAGTCTGGTTCACATTTGATCGATTTGTAGCTATATGTTCTGAGAAGTTTAAAATAAAGCATTGCACAGTGAGATCTGCAGTCTCTGTTGTAACAACCGCCTCCTTCCTCTTCTGTTTAAAGCACATCACCTTTTGGTTTGTATATGAAGCTGAGCGAACTACTAACAATGTTCCCTAGGGATGTCGCACCAGAGTGGAGTTTTTTCAGTCAGCTGCAGGTGATGCGTTCTCCTGGTTACAAAGTATTTTGATTCCATGGCTTCCTTTTGCTTTGATATTACTGTTTAATTGTTTGACAATCAGACGAATTTTAGTGGCAAGTAGAGACTGCAGGAGACTCCGGGATCACAGCAGTGAGAATCAGAGCGATCCAGAGGTGGGGAAGCGAAGGAAATCCATTATTTTACTGTTCAGTGTATCAGGTAGTTTTATAGTGTTGTGGCTGACAGCTGCCGTTAGTTTTTTAACTACCAGACTGACAAACATCGCGCATTATCGAGGCGATTATGCAGCCTCTTCATATGTCGCCACTGAAACCGGATATCTACTCATGTATTTGAGCTCCTGCACAAACACCTGCATTTATGCAGCGACCCAAACTAAATTCAGGAAAAAGCTAAAGAACGTGGTGACATCTCCTTGGGCATTGATTCTGAATTTTGTTAAATTAAATGTAATATCAAACTAACGCTTCCTGTCTCAACTAGAGTTCAATTGAAGCCCGTGCTACTCTTTAGATTGGCCTTCGATCTGTTACCATGACAATGGATAGTTCTGTTTATTTAAACAGGTAACAGGAAGCATTTTCACCTCTTTGTGCCGTGTGATGATGTCTGCTGCTTTCCCCGCATGAACCCAATCGATTTATCCTAAAACAGCGCCCTTCCCACTCAAGATTCAAAGAGAACAGTCATGATTGAGTTCAGCAGTGGAGTAGAATATGTGGACGTTAAAGTTAACTGCCTCACACGGCAGGTACTGGAATGAGACGCTCAGTTTAATTAACAGATAATGTTTTATCTAGTGTAGAAACAGTGAAAGGTTTTACAATCCTGGTTATTTAAATTCCTCTGTAATCTTGCGTGCATTGATCTCCCCATCAGACTCCAAACCATTGTCTCCTGGACCAAGAGAAAGGGGCCCTGTCTCCTGATCAGTGTGTAATGATGGAGTCAGTAGCAACCTGAGTCGTCAATGAGACAGTCGACAGCTTGGTTCACAGATACTAATTAAAATTTCAACTGGTCCTCAATATTTTGGAATGTTATAACTGGCGAATTGACCATTCGACCCAAACATAGTTGCCACCGTTCACCCTCCACCTGAGCAAAAGTTTTGAATGACGTTCCCGGCACTGCCACGACATGTCTTCAACCTATTTTTATTCCTGGATCTACCCAATTTAATCTTGAATATTGGTATAATTTCGGCCGATGTGAATCCCACCGCCGGTCGACTCTCCATGCATGAAAATATTTCTCTTACCCTCAGTTCTAAATCTCTTACATTTATTCTTTAAGGTGTGGCCGTTAGTTCTTGATCCCTCAAGTAATCAGAGTAGTCTACTTGTGTCGATCCTATCCTGAAACATAGGGACCAGACAGGGAGCGATTCTCATCATACACCTTCAGAACCCGATCTTTTTCTAGATGTCCAGAAATGGCAGGGATGGTATTTTATGAGATGATTCTTGCTCTAAGTTCTTGGGATATCACTGTGTGTGAAGAAGTGCCGTGTTGCATGTGAAGCATCCAGCATGTGATATGCATCATGAATTTGCCCAGAAGAACGAATGCAGGACAGGGTCGGTCACTCTGAGAACATGGATACAGGAAGCGATTAATGTAACTCTGGAGAGTGAGGATTTAGGTAAAAGCAATGGGTAGAATTTGGGTAGAAGAAGAGACCCAGATAGACGTACAACGCTGATGAGATTTAGTTTAATATTGGCCTTTAATACTCTTGCACCCAAAAAGGGTCACTGTAAGGAAAGCATTCATCAGAATGTCCTGAAGTCTGCTAATGTTTTACTCTAGTGGTTACTCGTCATATAATACTTATTCTAACCATCAGTCTTTATGTATTCAACGTGGAAGTAAACGTCAGCGTAAAAAACCATTAGGTGGTTGGGCCAGGATTGACTCTGCAAGTATGTTAAAGTTCAGTGTGACTTAATAATCTGAAATAATTAAAATCTGATTGATAGATTTCAGTGACCATTATTCAATTGGTAACAGAGTGGGAAGTTATCAGTTCAGCCATGGGACGTATCTGGCCATACATCTACATTTTGAATTGACATCGACGATACAGAAACAAAGATGTATTTATAATTCAAGACCTCAAGCGGGCTGGTATTCAATGCACGTCAGGCTTCCATTATGCAGTGATTTGGTCAGACCCCATCTGGAGTGTTTCATTCGGTTTTGGGCACCGCAAGGTTATATTGGCCTTGAAGCAGATGCAGAGTATCAACCACTTAAACATTACAATCTAACAGAGGCACGGATCCCACGTGGTTCGGAATGTTAAGCGACTGCGATAAGTAAATGGCTGAAGATAGTCTGCTACATAAAGCATCAATGCTTTCACAAGCAGCAATGGATTGGGAATGTTAACCTGCGCGCTTTGGCTCACTATAACTATGCCTTACCGTTTGGCCACCACGCCACCTACTTCCAAACCTGGCGAATCCAGTTGTTCCACTGCAGTTGTCATACACCAGATGTCAAACATGTTTCAAGGTTAATATCGGAATGGACGTTCCAATACTTGGAGATGAGTTTCTGATCAATATTGGGTACTTGTCTAGCTTCACCTTAAATAGATCTAGGCTATTTGAATTAACCAACTCTATTTGCTAACGAGTTCCACATTCCAACCACTCTCTGGGTAAAAAGTTAATCCTGAATTCCGATTTGATATATTAACGACTGTCTTATATTTATAACGCCTATTATTGGTCTTCCATATAAGTGGAAACGTCTACCCTATAAAATCCTGCCATAATCTTAAAGACTTCTACCAGGCCGCCCCTCAGACTTCCCCTTTCTAGAGAAAAGCATCCCAGCCTGCTCAATCTTTTCTGATAGGTACGTTCTGCCATCGTCATTGTAAATTGTTTTTGTGCCTTCTTCAGTGTCACTATATCATGTTGATAATATGTAGAGCATAACTGTGCACAGTACTAAAAGTGTGGTCCAAACAATGTTCTGTACAAATTGAACATTATTTCTGAACGGTGTCTGTGGAATCTTTATTCCTCATACCAAAATACAACACCTCACACTTACTTATATTGAAATTCATTTGACATTTGCACTTCCATTTTGCAAGTCTAATTGTATGTTGTCGCACTCTTCCTCAGTATTAACTATATCTCCTAATTTTGAGACAAATGCAAATTTTGATATTGTATATCAGATTCTCGAGCCCAAAACAATTGATTAAATGGTGGAGAACAGTGGTCCCAGCAGCGGCCCTTGTGACACACAACTTTCCACCTTCCACCAGTCTCAGTGTCTAACTTTAAGCCCCACACTCTACTTACAGTTTTGTATCCAGATTGCTTTACGTTCTGCTACTTGCCCCTTGACTCCATGCTCTGACCTCAGTTAGGAGTCGACTATGGGGTAACTTATCAAAGGCCTTATGAAAGTCGATGGAATGGGTTATATAAATCGATTGGGAAAGTGAATGGGCTGGGATATGTAATTCATTGGGGAAGTCAATGGACTAGGATATTTAAATGGTTTCGTAGAATCATAGAGTCATAGGATGGTTACTGCACAGAAGGAGATCATTCGGCCCGTCGAGCCCATGCCAGCTTTCTGCAAGAGCACTTCAGCTAGTCCTATTCCCCTGCACTTTCCCCGTAGACCTGCAATTTTTTTAAACTTCAGGTACTTAGCCAATTCCCTTTTAAAGCCACGATTAATTCTGCCTCCACCATCCTTTCAGGCAATGCATTCAAGAACCTAACCACTAGCTGCGTAAAAAAGTTGTTCCTCATGTCGCCTTTGGTTCTTTTGCCTATCACATTAAATCTGTGTCCTCTGGTTCTCGACACTTCCACCAACGGGAACAGTTTCTCTCTATCTTCTCTGTCTAGACTCCTCATTATTTTGAACATCTCTATCAATTCTCCTCTCAACTTTCCCTGCTCCAAGGAGAACAACTCCAGCTCTCTTGTCTATCCACATAACTAAAGTGAATGCTCATTAAATATCGGAAAGTGAAGGAAAGTTAATTGGATGAGGACCGTTAGGTATATAAAGCATCAATGCTTTCACAATCAGCAACGAACTGGGAATGTTTACAGATTGAGTTATATCAAAGTCTGGAATAATGTCAATGATTGGGAACGCCAATGGTTTACGAATTATCAATAGTTTGGTAAACCAACCGCTGCCTTTATGTTTGACTGTACCTTTGCCTATGTCAGTTTCTATGTCACTAGCTCTGGCATGTTACTTTGCACCTTCCGCCCATCTGAGAGTCAGCTCAGTGGGTCAGAGCCAGAGCTTCTGAGTCAGAAAGTGTTGGGTTCATATCTCAATGAGCAGCCCGATTGTCATCCGTTTCTCATTAGCTCTCTCGCCTCTGGGTCAAATTCCTCCTCCGTGAGACATGAGCATGAAATCTAGGTCGTCACTCCCAGTGCAGTACTGAGGGTGTGCTACAATGTCGGAGGTGCAGTCTTCTTTAGAGGTGGTGTTTGCTCACTCAGTGGGTCATAATCCCATTGCATGATTTCGAAGAAACGCTGTGGAGTGCTTCCCGCTGTCCTGGCCAATAGTTACCCCTCAACATCAATAAAAAAGGAATACAGGATTTTCAGTTTGCTATTTGCGGAACCGTGCTGTGCACCCATTGGCTACTGCGTTCCCTTCATTGGCTGTAAAACGCTTTGCGACGTCCAACGGTCATAAAAGGCGCAATATAAATGCAAGTATTCTACCGTCCACTTTCATTCTCAGTCTCTTTGTCTGATTTAAGATTCAAGTTCCTTTCTGCCTTTTATTTGTGGGACTGATGCATTAGGTGCGACTATAGGCTCGTGATTAACAGACAGGGGGGATTCCAAGCGAAATTGAGTATCTCTCTGTCTCTAATACAAGCAGATTTGAGAATAGCAAAGATGTTAAGATATCGGAACATATTCATGCATCAGTCCTGTAACAAACCATAAAATGACGGAAATGCTACTGCCAGGAACCTAGTCCGGCAGAATTGTTAAATATCCAATGTTCACATGGGGAGTTCAAGATTTTAGCTGTGATGGTGAGAGACAAGGACACAGGGTGATTAAGTGGCTCGGGCAAAATCATGTCATTAAAGATTGGAATCTTAAAACCGCTACAAATACATGTCCGAACTGTGATTATCGAGTTTACAAGACAGATGCCCTACGACTTGGCCACCAGGTCACATGTCAGGGCTGGCTACGACAACTTGTGAGTAAAAAGAACAAAAAAACAACTCATTTTAAACTTTTTAGCATTTTTAAGGAGGTTTGCAAATCCAAGATTTGCCAGTACAACCAAGATGGTTAAAGAAGCAGAATCTTCTCAAATATCCTAAAATTCCAATTCAAATCATTATTGTTTAAAAATTCAATCTGCTAATTTTAATAGGTGAAAGTCTCACGTCCGGAACTAGAAAAGTTCCCATAATTTAAAATAATAAGCAGAATTTCAATGTGGCCACAATGAAAGTCAGGTTTTCACAATTTAATAGATTAGTTCTCCTCAATTGTTCCAATGTAATTCAGGCCAATATTTTATTAACTAACGACAATACAGAACAGTTAAAATAACCAAAAAAGCAAATGCTTACAAAATCCCAGTGAATTACATTATCTGCTTTCTTCTGTTCTTCAGGTGCCTTTCCAAATAACAGTAACATAACTGAAGAAAAAGGTGGCTTTCGCAGTTAAAGCATACCTTTAACAGTTTAATTCAAAAGTGAAAGAGGGCGGAACCACATTCATTAGCTCCGATACATTCACACAGGCTTTATAACGAGACAGTAAACTGAAATCTTGCAGCCTTTCACAGTAGAAAAGCGACAGAATATTTCCCTTTATCTATATTCCATCATAGACTGCTTTATCATTTTTCTCTCCAAACAATTTTTAATTTCTGATGTTTGCTAATTAACTGCATTTCGAATAACAGTCAATTATAACCAAGGCGAACTGGTTCCCTTTTTAAGGCCTGTGAAACAGACCAATGTAATCACTCTACAAATTGCACTCTATCTACCCCAACAGTTCCACTTCATACCTTGAAATATTGATCAAATCACCCTTTACCGTCTAAACCCCAGGGCATACCACCGTCGTTTATTTAATCTCTCCTCGTAATTTAACCCATAGATTCTGGTAAATCTATGCTGCAGTCCATCGAAGGCAAATATATCCTTCCTAAGATATGGTCTAACCAGGGAGTTGTATAGATGCAGCATAAGTTCTAACCTCTTGTATTCTAGTCCTCTACATATACAGGCCAGCATTCCATTTGCCTGACACGATAGCTAAATACTGCGGATGATGGAAATCCGAAATAACAGCAGAAAATGCTGAAAAAACTCACTACGCCAGGCAACATCCGTGGAGAGAGAAAGAGAGTCAACGTTTCAGGTTGAACCCCTTCGTCAGGACTGAAAAAACACAGGAAATGAAACAGATTAAAAGGCCAGTTTGGTGGCTGGGAAATGGGGATGAAAGGACAAAGGAGAAATGAAGAGACATTAAGAGTTATTCAAAACGAGACGAGATGGTGATGGGACGAGTAAAGAGATAAAAGACAGCTATAGATTAGATGTGAAATGCGCTGGCAGAGTGAGAGACAGCTGCCATGTGGGGGAGAAAAAAACGTGGAAGGGCAAAAAGCAAAGGTGTGGATAAAAATATAAATAAAAATGTGAAAGGGCCGAGGTTATGATCTGAAATTGTTGAACTCGATAGTGAGACCAGAAGGCTGTAAAGTGCCTAATTGGAAGATGAGGTGCGGTTCCTCAAGCTTACACTGGGTTTCTGTAGAACAATGCAAGAGCCCGAGTATGGTGAGGTCTGAGTGGGAATGGGGTGGTGAATTAAAATGACAGATAACCGGAAGCTCGGGGTCACCATTACGGACTGAACGGAGATGTTCCACCAAGTGGTCACCCAATCTGCGTTTGGTCTCCCCAATGTAGAGGAGACCACATCGTGAGCAGCGAATACAGTGTACTAGATTGCCAGAAGTACAAGTAAATCGCTGTTTCACCTGGAAGCGGTGTTTGTGGCCCTGGACAGTGGGAAGGGAGGAGGTATAAGGGCAGGTGTTGCATCTCCTGCACTTGCAAGGGAAGGTGCCGGGCAAAGGGGAAGGGGTGCTGGTGGTGATAGAGGACTGGACTAGGGAGTCTCGGAGGGAGGGGTTCCTGCAGAATGCTGAAAGGGGAGGGGAAGGGAAGATGCATTTTATGGTGGGATCACGTTGGAAGTGGTGGAAATGGTGGAGGATGATCCGTTGAAAGTGGAGACTGGTAGGGTGAAAGGTGAGGACAAGGGGAACCCTATCGTGGTACCGGAATGGAGGGGCAGGGTTGAGGGCAGAAGTGCAGGAGATAGAATGGACACGGTCGAGGGCCATGTCAAACACAGTAGAGCGGAATCCTCAGTTGAGGAAAAAGGAAGCTATGTCGGAAGCGTTGGTGTGGAAGGTGGTAACGTCGGTGCAGATGCGGCGGAGATGGAGAAACTGGGAGAATGGAATAGAGTCCTTACATTAGGCGGGGTGGGAGGAAGTGCAGTCCATGTAGCTGTGGGAGTCAAAGGGCGTGTAGTGAATGTTGGTCAATAACCTATCCCCAGAGACGGAGACGGAGAAGTCGAGGAGGGGAAGGGAAGAGTCGGAGATGGACCATGTGAAGGTAAGGGAAGGGTAGCATTTGGAGGCAAAGTGAATGAAATTGTCTAGTTCAGGGCGAGAGCAGGAAACGGCAGCGATACAGTCATCAATATACCAGAAAAATAGGTGAGGGAGGAGACCCTAGTAGGACTGGAACAAAGAGTGTTCCACATATCCCACAAAAAGGCAGGCATAGCTAGGACCCATGCCGGTACCCATAGCAACACCTTTGATTTGGAGGAAATAAGTGGATTCAAAGGAGAATTTGTTCAATGTGAGAACAAGTTCAGCCAGGAGGAGGGTGGTGGTGGTGGATGGGGACTGCGTCTGCCTCTGTTCAAGGAAGAAGCGGAGCACCATCAGGCCATCCTGGTGGGCGATGGAGGTACCGAGGCATTGTATGTCCATGGTGAAAAGGAGGCGGTTGGGGCCAGGCAACTGGAAACTGTTAAAGTGTTGGAGGGCATCAGAAGTGTCGCAGATGTAGGTGGGAAGAGACTGGACAAGAGGAGAAAAGATAGAGTCGAGATAGGAAGAGATGAGTTCCGTGGGGCAAGAACAGGCTGGAACGATGGCTCTACCAGGGCAGTCCTGCCTGTGGATCTTGGGAAGGAAATATTAGCGGGCTGTGCGGGGTTCAGGAACTATGAGCTTGGTGGCCACGGGGGGAAGATCTCTAGGGGAGATGAAGTCAGTGACCGTCTTGGAAACGGTGGTTTGATGCTCGGTAGTGGAGTCATGGTCCAGGTGGAGGTAGGAGGAGGTGCCAGAGAGTTGGCGTTCAGCTTCCACTTGCTAGAGGTCGGTTTGCCAATCGGCAACAGCACCAAAGACAATGTCGGGGTTCCACCTGAGAGAATGGAGTGCTGCAAGTTCAGAGGGAGGTAGGTTGGTGTGATTGAGGGGAGCAGAGAAATGGAGACAGCCGATGTCACGGCGGCAGTTAGCAATGAAAAGATCTAGTGAGGTTAAGAGGCCAGGGGGAGGGGTCCAGGTAGAACGAGAATTCCATTAGCCTGTTTGATTGTTTTTGTATCTATCAATTACTTTTTAATGATCTATGCACAGAATCACAAATCTCCTTTGAACGCCACTCTTTCAAGCTTTTCTCCATTTAGAAAATAATCTTTTCTATCCTGTTATGTTCAAAGTGTTTGAACTCAAGTTTGCCTGTATTGAACTCCATTTGGCAGTTTTTGACCATTTACTTAATCTGTTAATATCTCTTTGTAATTGTATGCTTCCGCTGATTTAAAATAAAATTTAACTGAGGAAATCACCTAAAAATTTACCTCACTTTGATGAGGAAAAAGCACACCCTGTCACTTGTGTGGCGCAAATGTTACTTGCCACTTATCAGTCCAGGCCTGAACGTCTCTGGTGACTAATAGAGATTGTGGTCCACTTGGCGTGCACAATGGCTCCTCCATTGTTACGTCAGAGCTCCACAAAATTTTGTACCTCTTCTACTCCCACTAGAAAAGACAAAATGTATGCTACACACACTTACAGATGTTATTCTTCCTGTACCCTGCAGCATAGTTGTTACCGTAAGATGCAGACGGTGGTAATAGTATACCTCCATTCCCAGAGCTCGCTCGCAATTGTGTTCTTGTTGCATGAGGTTTCTTCTATTCAATGTCTATGAGCCCTAAGTTCTCAAAAGAAATATCTGAAATTTCAGGCCCTGGTTGTTCGCCAAAATTGTTGATATAAACACACGTATTGTCTTTTTACTTGAGTAGTAATGAATTTAGTCATTGCTTCAGGTTCAGCACCTTTATTTCTTCAGTCAGCATGCAAAGCACGTTAGAAGCAATGTAAATTAAACAGATACGAATACTGAACTGTAGACATTCATTTCTACGCTCAAAATGTTTTTTTTATATGCTTCTTGTTCCCCAAGTAAAATTGAATCTGCTTCTTCTCCCTTGATTGGATGCCTTCTGTCACCTGACTTAACATGGCACCCTCCCTTCAGTAACTTTCCATTGCCACTAGACTGATCCACGACCAAGGTTATCCTGCGCGTAACATTCCCTTATCTCATTTGTCCTCATTCTTTCATCTGTCTGCTTTCTGTGTGAGAAGCAGCTGCATTTTCAGAACTTAATTTCTTTCAAACGTTTACAGCCGAAAGGCTTCTTCTGACAGACTTCCAGGGTCCAGACATTTCCGCTCCTGGGCCCCTCCACGACGAGTTGCGCAGGGTGCATGTATCAAGGGGCGCATGCAGTTCGGGGAAGGGTATCTCCCTTCATACTTTTGACAGCTTAGACCCGTCAAAAATATGAATGGAAATCACTCCAAAAACACTTCAAATCATTAAATTATTTTTTAAAAATTCTCCTTTATAAAGATTAGTTAAAATTACATTAAATTAAATATTTACACAAAAATTTAATTAAAAAAAAAATAATTATAATTTTTACGGAGCAAAAAATAAACTTACCTTTTCTTATTTTTTAAAACCCTTCTGCGTGTGAAATCTTTTAGTGATTTCAGCAGCTGGTGGTTTTGCAGAAACCGGATCTCTCTACCCGCAGAGGCCATTCACCATGGCAGGCGTCCGATCTGTCAAGTGGATCGGAAATGCCGGTTTTCAGCGCATGGGCTTCACATTCCTGAAACCAGCACTTGCGCGGTTCCTACAGGTGTGGACAGGGCCAATGTTTCCTATTCTCTATGCTAAACTAGTTTATATTTCTCATCTATTTTTCTGCCAAGCTAATTTTTTAATGTCTCAGTTACCTGACGTTTTAAAATTTTTATGCTGAACCAACTGTTAGTTTCCCATCCAGCTCATGGCCTCTTCCTTCTCCATTTTTCAACATGTCCCGTGTTCCACCAGAACTCCCCTACTCATCTTGCACTATTACAATTGGGCTCGGTATAACTTTTCCACTGAGTGTCAGTTTGGAATGTGCGTTTGGTCTCTGGAGCGGGCTTCAACCTGAGACATTAAGACTAAGAGGGGATAGAGTTCCACCGCATGGCTCACCTGAAAGACGCAAAATGTTCATTTCCCATTGATCTGCACATTCAACCTGAGCCTGCACTTATGCGAGCATTCCTGCGACAAGCCAAATATTTCCATGTTCTGCTCTTCGTACATTGCCTCTTGGAACACAAATCATGGAATCATCAAATGACACAGCACAGAAGGGGCCATGCGGCTCATCATGCCTGAACTTGTTCTTTGAATGAGCTATTCAAGTATTCCAAATCTTCTGTTCTTTCTCCATAGCCCTATTTTTCCCCTTTAAATATTAATCCAATTCCCTTTCGAAAGTTACTGTTATGTCTGCTTCCACCAACATTTCAGTTGGTGCATTCCAGATCATAACACTGTGCATATTCATTTCCTCCCTCATGTCGCCTCTAATTCTATTACCAATCACCATCTACCTGTGTCCTCTGGTTACCGCCCCTGCTGACACTGGAGCCATCTCTCCTTGTTTACTCTATCAAAACCATTGGTGAATTTGAACACCTCTATCAAATCTCCTCTTAACATGTTCTGCTCTAAGGAGAACAACCCCAGATTTTCCAGTCAAGTCGCATAGGTGAAGTCTCTCATCCAGTGTACCATTCTGGTCAACTTCTTCTGCACCCTATACAATGCCTTGATATGTTTCCTATAGTTTGATGGCCAGAAAATTAATCCTGATTAAGCCTATACAATGATTTTTAAAGTTTTAACAAAACTTCCTTGCTATGTACTCTATTCCTCTATTAATAAAGCCAAGGATACAACATGCATTTTTAACGGTCTATTCAACTTGTCCTGCCACCGGCAAAGATTTGTGGATATATAAACCCATGTTCGCCTTTATCTCATGGGGCTGAAATACAAATGGGTGGATGTTATGTTACCGGTCTTGTTTGATCGCATTGAGATGCCTGCATTCAGTTCTGGGTAACGCCCAAATAGAAATTGGCCTTGGACAGGGTGCAGCGCACATTTACCAGAATTATACTGGAGCTAAAAGGGTTACATTATGCAGACAAGCTACAGAGACTGGGCTTGTATTCCTTTGAGCATATAAAATGAAGGCGTGGTCTAATAGGCTTATTTAAGATGATGAAATGAGTTGATATTGCAGATTCACAGAATCATCACAGAATCACAGAAACCCCACAGTGCAGATAGAGGCAATTTCGGCCCATCGAGCCTGCACCGACACATATCCCACCCGATACCCATAACCCCTACACCAACACATATCCCACCCTATCCCCGTAACCCCACGTATTTAATCCCCCTAACACTAAGGGTCAATTTATCATAGCCAATCAACCTAACCCACACATCATTGGACTGTGGGAGGAAACCGGAGCACCCGGAGGAAACCAACTCAAACACGGGGAGAATGTGCAAACTCCACACAGTCACCCGAGGCCGGATTCGAACCCAGGTCCCTAGAGCTGTGAGGCAACAGTGCTAACCACTATGCCACCATACAATTTGCTCTGGTGGGGTATGCAGAACAAGGTGGCATAACTTTCAAATCAGAGCTAAGCCGTTCAGGCCTGCTGTCAATAACCACTACTTCATATACTGGGAAGTGGAAATCTGGAACACTCTGCCACAATAACCTGAGGAGGCTGGGGCTGAATTTAACATTTCAAAGCTGACATTTGCCGATTTTTGTCATGCAAGGTTACCAAAGGTTATGGAACTAATGCACGTACCAGGCCAGGAGTTTAGAGGCAGATCTATCATGATATGACTTAAAGGCAGAACAGGTTTGAGGGGCTGAATGGCCTACTCCTGTTCCTATAATCCTAGAAAAGAATGAGGCGGTGATATTAAAGTGAAGTGAATCGGATGTAGACAAGAGATGAGTTTGAGGAGTAGGGATCATAGTATCATGGAATGGTTACAGCACAGTAGGAGGCCATTCGGCCCGACGAGCCCGTGCCTGCTCTCTGCAAGAGAACTTCAGCTAGTATCACTAATAAGTACATAAGAACAAAATAATTAGGAGTAGGTGTAGGCCATTCGGCCCCTCAAGCCTGCTCCTCCATTTAAAAAGATCATGGCTGATCAACGACCTCAACTCCACTTTCCTGCCCTATGACCATATCCCTTGATTGACCTAAAGTCCAGAAATCTATCTATCCCAACCTTCAATATACTCAGAGACTGAGCATCTGCAGCCCTTTGGGGCAGAGAATTCCAAAGATTCATAAAATTGAGTGAAGAAGTCCACACCCCTGCCCTTTCCCCGAAGCCGTGAATTATTTTCCATTCTGCATTTTATCCAATTCCCTTTTGAAAACCACAATTGAAGCTGCCTCCATAACCCTGTCAAGCAGTGCATTCCAGATCATAACCACCCGCTGTGTAAAAATGTATTTCCTCATGTCACATTTGGTTATTCTGCCAATCACCTTAAATCTGTGTCCACTTGTTCTCGACTCTTCTGCCAATGGTAAGGTTTCTTACTGTCTGCTCGGTCCAGACCCCTCATAATTTTGAGCACCTCTATCAAATTTCCTCTCAACCTTCTCTGCTCTAAGGAAAATAACCGCAGCTTCTCCAGTCTATCCACGAAACTGAAGTCCCTCCACGAAACTGAAGTCCCTCATCCCTGCAACCATTCCTGTAAATCATTTCTCTTCACTATTCACTCCTGGGATGTGGGTGTCGCTGGCACCTGATGCCGGGAATCGGGGTAAAGTGATCAGCACTGTTCTGCGTGACACTATTTGACAATGAGAGTGCTGATTGAACACAGCCTGACTGAGGTAGAGTGCCTGGTGTAATATGAACAGAGATACGTTCTAGTGCAGATATAACAGGGAAAGGGACTAGTTTAATATAAGCAGAGACCTGGTCTAGTGCATTGATAATTGAGACAGAGCGCAGTTTATTATAAACAGAGATATGGCCTGGTGCAGCAATAACTGAGACAGGGCCTAGTGTAATATAAAGAGAGGCAGGGCCTAGTCTAGTATAAACAGAGAACTGGCCCAGTGCAGTAATAACTGAAAGAGGTCTAATCTAATTTAAACAGAGGCATGGCCTAGGTCAGTACCAACTGAGGTAGAGCGTAGTGTAATATAAACAGATACATGGTCTAGTGCAGTAACAACTGAAAGACGTCGAGTGTGATGTTAGTCTGTGTGAATCTGTCTGCAGTCCATTTGCCGGCAGTCTGTGTGAGGGCCGTCTTTACGACGTCAGTCTGCAGTTTGTGTGCATCACCGAACTCCAATCAGCATTAGTCTCTCTCGCTCTGTGTTTGAGGAACGTGTGTCTGCTGGCTGTTTGACGTGCCATCGGCCCTGTTTGACAGATATGGGAATTGAGGGGAACACAGCAAAAGTTTGTTTAGAAATATAATTTGACAATATGAGCAGCAAACAGTAACTGTTCAATTATAAATAGAGGGACCCATGAAACCCAGCAACTATTTAATTAGAAAAAGGGGTGAAGATACACAAACATATTGGATTGAATTTGATGCCATGATGCAATGGTGCACTTTCACATGCCTTTGCATTTTGCATCACCTGCTTATATTGGATGATGTGTTTGATTACAAGCCGCCTTCTCGCAATTGTAACTGGCTCCCGATATTTCGATGACTGGCAGAATTCAAACCTTTACCGGCTGCCTAACTCTTGGCTTAAATAACGTTGGTCTCCTGAATTAAGTTAAATGAGAATGCGCCCATTACACAGAAATACCAGCAACACACCGCCGCTTTCGCCAGATGTTGGTTCCGAGCCAGATTGTCAGAGCCTGGGCTGCCCAGAATCTTGTAATCAGGTGGAGTTTGTTTGTTCTGGGAACGTCAGCATAAAGTGGAATGGGAAAGAGTGACAGATAAAGGGGGCACTTAATCACAGTTAATAAATGAAGCCCACTGACTATTAAAGTAGCCTGGCTGTTGTTAGATTAATGTTACCAGTACATTTCTTCAAAATTGGAGAGAGGTTTCTTAGGTTTGTTGAGCACATAAGATATGCAATAGTACTTAAATATAGAGTTGAAAGGTTCAAATTACAGTCACACCCGATGACGGTTGGTTAGGGATTGGGACATCTTAAAATTCTGAGCTCAGTATCTTTGGCTTTTACAAATCGGAATATTCAGTACAAACAACCAGTTTTATTATATCTGTCACAATATCTCTCCGTGACCATCCACACAATGTTGCATTAAGTAGCTATATGGACGTTATAATGCCACTCCATATAAAGTTACTTTCAGCGACTTATCCTTGATCAATAAGGATAGCTTTCCTTACTTCACAATCTCCTTATCTGTTGGGCTTACAAGCGTAATTCCCTCAGTGTCGTTACCTTATTGATAGTTTCACTCTTGATCCACAACATTTCAATTCTACCAACTGAAACCGTTACTTATAAAGCTGCCTTTGATTTTGGATCATTCTGCCATTAAAATGATGATGTACGCCCCGATGTTTTCATTTGTAGACCTAACTGTCATCCCACGTTGTAATAAATTATTAAAGTTCTCTTAAATTTATCTATCAGTCTTCAATTGCATCTGTTTAAATACATTTCTTATTGTTTTTCTCCTGAGGCTGACTCTTGCTGCAGCGGCAGCCCTGGCCCAGCAGTCCACTGCTACTTTAAATGACTTATTCTTCCCTACCTAGCAGGAAAAGGCTAAAGATTAACATTACTACAATAGAAACATAAACCAATTCAGTATAATATTGGCAAACTCCAGGACAATCTGATTAGCCCATTCCCTATAATCCCCCCTCTGTTGGTGCTTGATTACTTAAGGCCAACACTAAGCAATAACTCATCGACAGCATACATCTATCTCAATCGATTCTCTTCTGCACACCGCTACCCATTTGATTTACACATTACTCTATCCAGAGCCACATTAATCATTTAAGGTAGGGTGATGTCAGCGTGACTGACTCTGTCTTGGACCCATTCTTCAGGGCATCTTCCTCATGTGGATCGCATGCTGGTATCACATTCACGGGAAACACCACACTGCTGTACAAACAGCGATCAACCAAGATCAGGTAGCTGGAGGCATCCAATACAAGCCAATCCTGCCATTTCTGGCTGTCTCCACTAAGCTCGTAGGGGTTGGGGGAGTTATCGTGGTGGTAATCTGCATATGTTTGGTTAGAATGTCGCCCTGCATGATTCCAATATTTCGGGTAGTGGCCAACATATCAATTTCATTGCTCTCACAGTTCAGTAGCAGCAAGGACAGAACCATCTTCGAGGGAAAGCAATCAATTACCGATATTATCTATACTTACCTGACATGCACTAGATTGTGAAATTATACCAGGATAATTTTTTCGGCGTGTCTTGCCCCGGTGATTTAAGTTAGGAAGGTAAGGGACATGATAGAAAGAAGCAGATCGCTTCCATTAGTTGAGCGATCTGGAACTAATGTCCATAGAATAAAGAATAGATTGAAGAGATTTTGAACAGACGGTCAGAGAGTCCTATTTGCATGGAGAGTGGTGGAGCTGCGGAATTAACATAGGCAGAAATTACTTCATTATTGAAGATTAACTTCTGTCGTTGGAGGAATAAAAATAGGTTGAAGTGATTTTGAAACCGGGCATTTAAAATGGTTGGAACTAGTTGCGCTCATCTGGACGGGAAACACTGAGCAGGCCTAATTGGTTGAAATAGTCTTTTGTTCCCAATTATAACATTCCAAACTTTTGATGGATACTTGAGATTTTAAGTAACTATCTGTGAATCAAAGATGTTAAGTCACTTATTGACGAGTCAAGTTCCTACTCTCTGCATCATGAGACACGCTTTAGTTGACAAGGTCCCGTTCTTTTTGTCCAGGAGACAAAGGGGGGCGGAGTCAGATGGGGAGAACAGCGCCTGCAACATTCACAACAAGATTACATAATTACGAATAACCACAATTATATATCCCTTTACTCTTTCAACTTTAAATAAAGCTTTATCTGTTAATTAAAGTGAGACTCTCAGAGTTACTCGAACATTACTGGTGGTTACCCTACACTAACATTAGTGGGGATGACCCTACTTAAACATTATTTGTGGAGACTCTATTGCAACATTACTGGTGATAACCCTACTCTAACATTACTGGTGGTGACTACACCAACATTAATAGTGGTGACTCTATTCCAGCATTACTGGTGGTAACTCTACCCCAACATTAGTGATGCTGACTCTACACCAAAATTACTGTTGGTAACACTACACCAACATTACTGGTCGTGATTATACTCCAACATTACTGGTGGTGACTCTACTCCGACATCAGTGTTGGTAACTCTATTCCAACATTACTAGTGGTGACTCTACTCCATCATTATTGGTGGTAATCTTTCTCCACCATTACTGGTAGTAAATCTACTCCAACATTACTGGTGGTGTCTCTACTCTAACATGACTGGTGGCAACGCTACTCCAGCATAACTGCTGGTGACTCTTCTCCAACATTACTGGTGGTGATCCTACCCTGACATTATTGGTGGTGACTCTAGTCTCACATTACTGGTGGTGACCATACTATAAAATTACTGGACTTGACCCTATTCTACTTTTGCTGGTGGTGACCCTACTCTAACATTACTGGTGTTGCCTCTACACCAACATTACTGGTGTTGACTCTACTCCAACATTACTGCTTGTGACTCTACACCAACATTACTGGTGATGACCTTACACTAACATTACTGGTGTTGCCCCTACCCGAACATTACTGGTGGTGACTCTACACCAACATTACTGGTGGTGACTCTACTCTAACATTACTGGTGGGGACTGTAATGTATATACCTTTAAGGGGGGAGCTACCTTTTACAGCTCATGTATATTGCAGTACCGGCAGTGACCACACCTGTATATATCACAGAGTAATAATCTGTACAGATCAGTTCCAGCATGAGCCACGTTGAGAAAACACCTCTTGTACCATTCTTCTGCAGCCTGTGTCTTATTATATACAGACACAACATTGGCGACAAGGCAAGTTCGAACCTACCTGCAACTCTGCATCACCTCCCAGGGATTCGTTCCTGGAGATCAGTAGATTGGAGGTCAAGGCCAGAGACTCGGGCGTCGACCACGGGCAACCGCCCAGTCATCCAGCAGAGACTCGAGAATTGCGGGGGAGGCTGTCGAGAGCCAGGCTTGGATTTCCTGTCGAGGTGGTCCAGCGAAACCGGCTGGCAACAGTTAGTGTGCAGACCCTTCCCGGACAGCGGTGGGCTAGTGCCCGACCGAGTGGCACAGCAAAGGGCCGAGCAGCGTCGACGGGGGAGAGAGAGAGAGGGCAGAGCACACAGGGCGCAGCCGGTGTTCAGGGGCCGAGCACCATCGAAGAGAAGGAAAGAGAGACGCGCAGAAACCTACAGGGTGCTGCCATTGCCACGAGAACCACCGGGAGCGGCATTGGCAGCAGCGGGGGAGGAAGGAAAGCGCGGGATACGCCATTTTATGCCATTGGGAGACGCCATTTTAAACCACACACAAAATGCCGAAGGGTGGCAGTATCACCGCATTTGACAATGAAGTCGAAGATTGGACTACATATGTCGAACGAATAGAGGTACACTGCAAGGCAAATGAGGTGTCAGATGACAAGAAAGCGTCGGTATTGTTAAATTTAATGGGTGCAAAGACGTATGGTTTATTATGAAATCTAGTAACCCCAACGAAGCCAATGGAAAAGAGTTTTGAAGGCATAGTAACGATATTACAGGAACATTTAAACCCCACACCGCTGCTGATAGCAGAAAGATTCAAGTTTCACAAACCGAACCAGCATAGGGATGAAAGCAATGCTGATTATTTAACAGAACTGTGCAAACTGTTGAAACACTGCCAGTTTGTAGCGGGACTGGCAGATACATAAAGGGACAAGTTTGTGTGTGGGCTTCAAAGTGAAGGAACCCAGAAATGGCTTTTATCTGAAAAGGACCTTACGCTGGAAAAGGCATTCATCATTGCAGTATCATATGAAGCAGCAGCACGGGGCGCTGCAGAGATACAACAGAGTCAGCAAGAATATGGCACAAACGAAATGTCATATAGAACAGAGAAGTGCTTCGCTGCGGCAGAACAACACACGACCAGAATGATTGCTGGTTCAAAGAAAAAGTGTGCAAACAGTGTGAAAAGTAGGACACATAGCACGGGTCTGCAGGTCGGGAAAGAAAACCAGCAATAAGAAACCTACCAAAGAAAAGTACAAGAAAGTACATAAGATGACAAAGAATAGTTCAGATGAACAAAAGAGTGATAACGGCTCCGAAAGCAGGGATAACAACAGAAAATGCTGGAAAAACTCAGCAAGTCAGGCAACATCCGTGGAGAGAAATTTGAGTTGACGTTTCGGGTTTGACCCTTCTTCAAAACTGGAGAGAAAAGGAACTAGATCGAAGGCAGGGCTGCGATCGGACAAAAGAATAAAAGAACCAAAAGAAGTAAAAGAGATTAGAAGCTAGACGAGATGGTAATAGGCTGTGATTAGGTGTAAAGTGTACTGGCAGGGCAAAAGATAGCTGCCAGGTGTGAGAGAGAAACAAAAGGAAAGGGGGGGGGGAAAGGAAAGGAGTGGAAAAATATAAGTGGAGATGAAATGGGGGCCGAGGTTATGATCTGAAATTGTTGAACTCGATATTGAGACCGGAAGGCTGCAGAGTGCCTAATCGGAAGATGAGGTGCTGTTCCTCGAGTTTACGTTGAGCTTCCGTGGAGCAGTACAAGAGGCCAAGGACGGTGAGGTCCGAGTGGGAATGGAGCGGTGAATTGAAATGACAGGCGACCGGAAGCTCGGGGTCACCCTTACGGACTGAACGGAGGTGTTCCGCAAAGCGGTCACCCAATCTGCGTTTCACCGCTCCATTCCCACTCGGACCTCACCGTCCTTGGCCTCTTGTACTGTTCCACGGAAGCTCAACGTAAACTCGAGGAACAGAACCTCATCTTCCGATTAGGCACTCTGCAGCCTTCCGGTCTCAATATCGAGTTCAACAATTTCAGATCATAACCTCGGCCCCCATTTCATCTCCACTTATATTTTTCCACTCCTTTCCTTTCCCCCCCCTTTCCTTTTGTTTCTCTCTCACACCTGGCAGCTATCTTTTGCCCTGCCAGTACACTTTACATCTAATCACAGCCTATTACCATCTCGTCTAGCTTCTAATCTCTTTTACTTCTTTTGGTTCTTTTATTCTTTTGTCCGATCGCAGCCCTGCCTTTGATCTAGTTCCTTTTCTCTCCAGTTTTGAAGAAGGGTCAAACCCGAAACGTCAACTCAAATTTCTCTCCACGGATGTTGCCTGACTTGCTGAGTTTTTCCAGCATTTTCTGTTGTTATTCCGAAAGCAGGGAACTGAGTTGTCTGAAACTACATAATGTGATCACAATGGAGGATCACCGAACCATTTGGGTCACTCTCAAGATGGCAGGAGTCCAGGTAAAGATGGAAATGAACACAGGATCAGCCCTAACCGTCATAAACCGACGGGACTACGAGAGGCTATTCTCACACATACCCTTGAGAGACACAAAAATTATTTTGAAGACGTACACGGGGGAAAAAGTCTACCCTAAAGGAAAAATAAGGGTGAGCTTTATATATAACGGTAAGGAACGACCAAAACTAGACCTGTATGTATTGCAAGATGGAGGACCACCATTACTGGGAGGTGAATGGATCCGGAAAATACAACTGGATTGGCATTCCATACAGGCACAGACTGTGGCTGACAAAATGGATGACGACGTCACACCTGGGCGACTGTCAAGGATCCTAACTGACGCGAAAGAAGTGTTCCAGCAAGGACTCGGAACACTAAAAGGCATGACACCGACGGTTAAAATTGAAGAAAACGCAAGCCCAAAATTTTTTAAGGCCAGACCGGTACCTTTTGCGATCCGCCCAGCCGTCAAAGCAGAGCTGGAGAGTCTGGAACGTTCAGGTGCACTGTCCAAGGTAGACTGGAGCGAGTGGGCTACACCCATCGTCCCTGTGATGAAAAAGTCGTTGAGCAGCACGCCTGGGGAACCAAGGAAGGTTCGCACCTGTGGGGACTTTAAGGTAACAGTGAAGCCGGTCGTTCACACCGTACAATATCCACTTCCGCGGATTGAAGATATTTTCGCCTCACTATCTGGAGGGAAACGCTTCACTAAGATTGAACTGGCCCAGGCATATCTGCAAATGGAGGTAGAAGAAGCATAAAAAAACACCTCACAATCAACACCCATAAAGGTCTCTACCAATACAACAGGCTGGTATTCGGGGTAGCATCAGCTCCGGCTATTTGGCAGAGGGCAATGGATCAAGTCCTTCAAGGGAACCCAGGGACCCAGTGTTATTTGGACGACATCCTGGTCACGGGCGAAAATGACAGTGATCACCTTGCCAACCTGGAGCAGGTGCTCACTAGGTTGCAGGAATATGGGCACGGAGCTAATCGCCCCAAATGCGAGTTTTTTAGAAAACAGATCTCGTATTGTGGCCACGTTATCGATAAAGAGGGGTTACATAAGTCCCCAGAGAAGATTGAGGCAGTAGTCAAGGCTGCAGCACCAGAAAATGTGTCACAACTGAGGTCGTTCCTCGTGCTGGTAAACTACTACCATAAGCTCTTGCCAAATTTGTCTACAATACTACACCCACTGAACACCCTACTGCAAACTGGGGTGCCATGGAAGTGGAGTGACGAATGTAGTTGAGCTTTCCTGAAGAGCAAAACACGAATCATATCGAAAGAGGTATTGGCCCATTACAACCCGGCATTACCAATTCGGTTGGCATGTGATGCGTCACCCTACAGCATTGGAGTGGTGCTTTTGCACAAATTCTGGGACGGCTCAGAGAGGTCAATAGCCTTTGCGTCACGATCACTAACCTTAGCCGAGCGTAACTACGCCCAGATTGACAGGGAGGCCCTCAGCCTAGTGTGGGGAGTGAAAAAGTTCAATCACTATCTGCACGGGCAGAAATTCACCTTGCTGGCTGATAACCAGCCTCTTGTCTCCGTTTTTAATCCGAAGAAGGGCGTTCCGGTGATGATTGCGCAACGACTACAAAGATGGTCACTTTTTCTAGGGGCGCACCACTATGAGATTGAATATAAGGGCACGAAACTGCATGGAAATGCTGATGGGCTATCACGTATGCCACTGCCTACTGCGGAGGAAACAACAGCAGTGGATTCTGTCGAAATATTCCATTCAACTATAGTTGAATACCTACTGGTAACTAACGCTTGTATCGAAAAGGAAACCCGAAATGACCCGACACTGTCTCGGGTATATGATTTGATGGTGAAGGGATGGCCAGCACATGGCGGCTCACTGTTGCCAGCATTCTCGACAAGGAGAGAACAGCTGTCAGTGTGCCGGGGGACCTTGATGTGTGGATCTCGAGTGGTAATTCCACCCAAGTTAAGGAATAGAGTGCTCAATGAGCTTCATGAGGGTCATTTGGGAGGGGTAAAAATGACAAGCCTAGCCAGGGCTTATGTGTGGTGGCTGGGAATCGATAAACAAATCGAGGACCTGACCAAGAGCTGCTCAGGATGCCAGAAAGTCCAAAATGCACCACCACAGGCCCCTCTACTCCCATAGGAGTGGCCCTCAACTCCATGGCAACGGGTGTATATTGATTTTGCTGGTCCATTCATGGACTCAATGTTTATAATAGCCGTGGATGTGCACTCGAAATGGCTTGAGGTCATCAAAAGGTCCTCCATCACCACGGAGAAAACTATAGCAGTCCTACGGACAATTTTTGCCAGGAATGGCTTGCCGGAACAGATTCGCTCCGACAACGGACCACAGTTTGTGGCCGAAGAGTTCCGGAGGCTCTTAAAAAAGAATGGGGTAAGGCATTACATATGTGCCCTGTATCATCCAGCCACAATTGGATTGGCTGAGAGGTTCGTACAAAGCTTTAAGAAGGCAATAAAGGCTATGTACAAGGACAACATTCTGCTGCAGCACAAGGTGGACAATTTCCTGTTTGCCTACCAGAATGCGACACATGCAGTCACCAACCAGGCCCCAGCATGATGCTCTTTAACCGAAGGTTGAGATCTCGCCTGGATTTGCTCTGACCAAACGTACGAAGAGATGTTGAGAGGAAGCAATTCCAGCACATCCATGAGAAGCCAACAAAGAGCTTCAATGTAGGGCAACCAGTCTTGGCCCGTGACTACTGAACAGAAAAATGGCAGCCAGGAACGATATGCCCATGGCAGGGCCCACTAATATACACAGTGGACGTTAGGGAGAGCATCGTGAGGCGCCATGCTGACCAGATCCTAGAGTCACAGGAACAAGTCAACCCCATGCCTCGCCCATACGTACCTGGTGATGAACCCGACGTACAGGTCGCATCTACCCCAGAAACAGTAGCATCGGAAGCTGATGAAGCAACCGACGGCAGGGGGCCAGAATCGCCTCCGCAGCAAGAGCAAGACACTCGGGAAAGGCGCAATCCAGAAAGGATCAGGAAGCCTCCCCAAAGACTGAATATATAAATAGACTATTTTCAGCTAATGTTGCATGTTAAAGGTGTTAATTGTAATTAGTTTGATATTTAATTGTTAAATGAGTGTTATGGTACTGTTAATCTAAAAGGGGAGGAATTGTAATGTATATACCTTTAAGGGGGGAACCATCTTTTACAGCTCATGTATACTGCAGTACCAGCAGTGACCACACCTGTATATAACACTGAGTAGTAATCTGTACAGATCAGTTCTAGCATGAGCCATGTTAAGTAAACACCTGTTGTACCGTTCTTCTGCAGTCTGTGTCTTATTAACACATGGTGTGGAGATGCTGGAGTTGGACTGGGGTGGACAAATGTAAGAAGTCACACAACACCTGGTTATAGTCCAACAGCTTTATTTGAAAACACAAGCTTTCGGAGCGCTGCTCCTTCACCACTTCACCTGACGAAGGAGCAGCGCTCCGAAAGCTTGTGATTTCAAATAAAGCTGTTGGACTATAACCTGGTGTTGTGTGACTTCTTACATTTATTATACACAGACACAACAGGGACTCTACTCCAACATTACTGGTGGTGACTCTACTCCAACATTACTGGTAGTGATCCTTTCCAACATTACTGGTAGTGCTCCTACTCTAACATTAATGCTGTTGACCCTAATCTTACAATACTGGTGGTGACCCTATTCTAACATTACAGGAGGAGATCCTGCTATAACGTTACTGGAGGTGAGCCTCCTCTCACATTTGTGATTGCGAAGCTACTCTACCATTATTGCTGGTGATCATACACTAACATTAAAAAAAGTAAGGTGTCCTCCGTGTGAAAATTTCCCTTAGTCTCCACAAGGGCTGTGGGGTGTGGGATGTGGGTTTAGGGGGCGGGTTTTGGGTGGGGCGTGGGAGGTCACTGCTGCCAGGACTCTCACGAACAGATGCCTCAGTGACAGGTAGATTGGTCAAGACGAGGTCAACTAGGATTTTCTCTATTGTTGTGTCTCTCATCACCTTACAAATGTGTGTGTAGAATCACCTCCAGTAATGTTAGAGTAGGATCTCCATCAGTAACATTAGAAAGGGTTCACTACCATTAATGTTAGATTAGGGTCACCAACATTAATGTTAGAGTAGGGTCACCACATATTATGTTAGAGCACGGTCAACAGAATTCAAGTTAGTATTGCGTTATCACCAGTAATGCTAGAATAGGTTCACCACCAGTAATATTATAGTCGGCTCACCAACTAGTAATGTTAGAGTAGGGTCGCCCCCAATAATGCTATATGAAGGTCTCCCGCAGTAATGTTAGACTAGGGTCACAAACACTAATGCTAGAGTAGGGTCACCACCAGTAATATTCGAGTCGGTTCGCCCATAGTAAATTTAGCCTTGAGTAGGGTCACTACCATTAACGTTATAGTGTGATCACCACAAGTAATGGTAGAGTAGGATAACTACCAATAATATTATAGTAGGTCAGCACCATTAATGTTAGAGTAGGGTCAAACCAGCAATGTTATAATAAGGTCGCCATCAGTAATGTTATATCAGTGTCAAAACCAGTAATGTTAGTGTAAGGTCACCACCATTAATATTAGAATCGGGCCACTCCAGTAATGTTATAGTAGGGTTATCACCAGTAATCTTAGACATGGTCCACCACCAGTAATGTTAGAGTCGAGTCAACGCCAGTAATGATACAGTAGTGTCGCCCCCAGTGATAATAGATTAGGGTCACCACCAGTACTGTTAGATTAGTGTCAACACTGGTATTGTTAGAGTAGGTTCACAACCAGTACTGTTAGTGTAAGGTCACCTCCAGTAAAGTTAGAGTAGGATTACCACCAGTAATGTAAGAGTAGGATCACCACAATAACGTTAGTGTAGGGTCACCAGCTGTAATGCTAGAGTAGGTTCACCGCCATTGATATTAGTGTAGGGTGACGACGATTTATGCTAGAGTTGGGTCAGCACCAGTAATGTTAGAGTAGGATCACCAGCAGTAGTGTTAGAGTAGTGTCACCAACAGTAATGATAGATTTATGTCACCAGCAGTAATGTTAGAGTTGGCTCACCACCATTAATGTTAGGTTTGGCTCGCTACCATTAACGTTAGTGTAGGGTCAAAACCAGAACTGTCAGAATAGGATAACATCCATTAATGTTGTCACCAGCAATATTGTTAGAGTAGATGCAACACTGGTAATTTTAAAGGAATGTCACCACCAGTAATGTAAGAGAAGAGTCACAAACAGTAGCGTAAAAGTATGCTCACCACCATTAATGTTAATAAGAACAGAAAACGCTGGAAAATCTCAGCAGGCCAGCCAACATCCGTGGAGAGAGAAATAGAGTCAACGTTTCAGGTCGAAACCCTTCATCAGAACAGAGAAGAAACGCAGGAAAATAAACAGATTAAAAGGCCAGTTTGGGGCAGGGAAATGGGGGGAGATGAAAGAACACAAGGGAAGTGAAGAGAGTTTAAGAGGTATTCAAGATGAGATGAGAAGGTAATAGGACTATTAAAGAGACAGAAGACGGCTCTAGATGAAGTGTGAAATGCGCTGGCAGAATCAGAGACAGCTGCAATGTGGGAGAGAATAAAATGGAAAAGGCACAAACCAAAGGTGTGGATGTAAAATTATATATAAATATAATAGGGGCCGAGGATATGATCTGAAATTGTTGAACTCGATGTGAGTCTGGAAGGCTGTAACTTGCCTAACCGGAAGATGGGGTATTGTTCCTCGAGCTTTACCATTAATGGTAAAGTAGGTTCACCACCAGTAATGTCAGAGTACCTTAACCACCAGTAACGTTAGCAGAGAATAATCACCAGCAATGTTAGAGTAGGGTCACGAATGGTAATGTTACAGTAGGGTCAATAACATTAATTTTGGAGTAGGGTCAATAGCAGTAATGTTAGAGTAGAGTCACCAACTGTCATTTTAGAGTAGAATCAATACCAGTACCGTTAGGGTAGAGTCACCAGGAGTAATGCTAGTGCAGCGTCAACTGCAGTAATGTTCGAGTAGGTTCACCACCAGTAATGTTAGATTGGAGTCACAACTAGCAATTTTGAAGTAGCGTCACCAGGAGTAATGTTAGTGTAGGTTCAACAGCATTAATGTTAGTGTCGGTTCACCATCATTAATGTTAGAGTCGGTTCACCACCATAAATGTTAGAGTCGGTTAACCACCATTAATGTTAGAATAGGTTCACCACCATTAATGTTGGAGTTGGGTCAACACCAGTAATATTAGAGTCGGTTCACCACCATTAATGATGGAGTCGGTTCACCACCATTAATTTTAGCGTCGGTTCACCACCATTAATGTTAGATTCGGTTCAGCACCATTAATGTTAGAGTCGGGTCACCACCTTTAAGGTTGGAGTTGGGTCAACACCAGATATATTAGACTATGTTAAAGAAGGATCGCCAGCAGTAATATTCGTGTAGTTTCGCCCTCAGTTATATTAGCCTTGGTTCATCACCATTAATGTTAGTTTAGTGGCACCACCAGTTCCATTCGAGTAATGTCACCACGAGTAATATTATACTAGGTTCACCAACAGTACTGTTGATATAGGATCACCACCAGTAATGTTAGAGTGGAATCACCATCATTAATTTTAGAGTAGAGTCACCATCAGTATTGCTAGAATTAGGGTCATGTTAACGATAATACACTGTCTTTAATGTTACTGTATGGCCACCACCAGTAATGTTAAAGTATGGCCACGACAATTAATGTTAAAGTAGATTCACCGCGATTAATGTTAAAGTAGAATCAACTCCAATAATGATCGAATAGGGTCACTACCAGTAATGATAGTGTAGAGTCACCACCAGTAATGTTAGAGTAGAGCCAACAGCAGTAATGTTAGAATAGAGACACCACCACTAATGTTAGCTTAGTGTCAACACCAGTAATGTCAGAGTACGATCACCATCAATAATGTGACGGTAGAGTCACCACCACTAATGTCAGTGTTGCTTCTCAACCTTTAAAGATAGTCTACGATCTTCACCATTAATGTTAGGCGATATTCTCCACCAGTAATGATAATGTAGGATTTCCGACAGTAATATTGTAAAAGAATCACCACCACTAACGCTAGAGTAGGTTCACCACCAGTAACGTTAGAGTAGGATCACCACCATAAATGTTAGAGTAGGATCACCACCATAAATGTTAGAGTAGGATCACCACCATAAATGTTAAAGTAGGATCACCACCAGTAATGTTAGAGTAGGTGCATCTCCAGCTATGGTATTGTAGGATCACCACAAGTACTGTTATTATAGAGTATCTACCAGTAATATTAGAGTAGCATCACCACCAGAAATGTTAGAATCGGATCCAACACCAGTAATGTTATATTAGGTGCACCACCATTAATGTTATATTCGGGTCACTACCAGTAATGTTATCGTAGTGTAGCCCCCAATAATGTTTGATTAGGGTCACCACCAGTAATGTTAGAGTCGGACGTCTACCAGTAATTTTAGATCAGATTCAGCAACAGTAATGATATATTAGTGTCAACACCACTAATATTAGAGTTGGCTCACCGCCATTAAATTTAGAGCAGTTTCACCACCAGTGATGGCAAAGTAGGATCACCACCAGTAATGATAGAGTAGTTTCAACACCAGTAATGCCAGAGTAGGAACACCACCACTAAAGATAGAGTAGGTGCACCTCCAGCAAAGGTATTGCAGGATCACCACCAGTAATGTTATAGTACTTTCACCACCAGTAATGTCAGAGTATGATCACCAGCAGTAATGTTATAGTGGGGACATCACCAATAGTGATAAAGTAGGATCAGCACCAGTAAAGTTACAGTATTGTCACAACCATCAATGTTAAACTAAGGCCAACACCAGTAATGTTGGAGTAGTGTCAACACCAGTAATGTTATAGTAGACGCAACACTGGTAATGTTAGAGTAGAATCACCGCCAGTAATGTAAGAATATGAACACCATCATTAATGTTAAACTTGGGCCACCACCATTAATGTTCCTGTACGTTCACCACCAGTAACGTTAAAGTAGAATTAATACCAGCATTGTTAGAGAAGAGTCACTGCAGTTAATATTACAGTAGGATCACTACCATTAATTTTAGAATAGGGTCATCACCAGTAATGTTATAGTAGAATCACCACCACTAACGTTAGAGTAGTGTCACTACCAGTAATGATAGAGTAGAGTCACCACCTGTAATGTTAGTGTGGAGTCACCAGGAGACCTGTTAGTGCATCGTCACCACCACTAATGTTAGAGTAGGGTCACCAGCAGTTCTGTCAGAGCAGAGTCTCTAGGACTAAAGCTAGAGTAGGTTCACCAGCATTAATGTTATAGTGGGATCACCAAGGGTAATGCTAAAGTAGGATCCCCGTCAGTAATATTAGACAACGGTTATGACCACTAATATTAGTGTACGTTCACCACCATTAATGTTCGTACCGGGTCACCATCAGTTATGTTAGAATAGTGTCTCCCACAGTAATTATAGATTAGGGTCACCGCCATTCATGTACGAGTTTGTCACCCCCAGTAATGCTAGCCTGTTGTCATCACCACTAATGTTAGTGTAGCGTCACCACCAGTACTGTTGAAGTAGTGTCACCACGAGGAGTGTTAAACTAGGTTCACCACACGCAATGTTAGTGTAGATGTAACATCAGTAATGCTTGTATAGGATCAGCACAAGTAATGTTAGAGTTGGCTCACCGTCATTAATGTTAGGGTAGGTTCACAACCAGTAGTGTTAGAGTAGGATCACCACAAGTAATGTTAGCCTACACTCACCACCATTAAAGTAGAGAAGGGTCACGATCCTTAACGTTTGAGTAGGGTCACCACCATTAATGTTGGAGAAGGGTCAACATCAGTATTGATGCAGTAGGTTCATCCCCAGTAATGTTAGAGTAGGGTCACTACCAATAATGCTACTGTAGGGTTTTCAGCAATAATGTTAGATTAAGTTCACCACCGGTAATATTACAGCAGGGGTGCCCCAGTAATGTTAGTTTATGGTATTCAGCAGTAACGTTAGACTAATGTCACCAGCAGGAACGTTAGTGTAGGGTGACCACCAGTAAAGTTGAAGTAGGTTCACCACCAATAATGATTAAGTAGGATGACCAGCAGTAACGTTAAAGTATAAATATTACCATTAATGTTAATGTAGAGTCATCGTCAGTAATGTTGGAGTACAGTCAGCAACACTGATGTCAGAATAGAGTCACCACAAGTAATTTTAAATTAGTGTCACCGCCTTTGATGTTGAAGTAATGTCACCGCCAGTAATGGTGGAGTTGGTTCGCCAGCAGTAATGTTACAGAAGAGTCACCACAAATAATTTGTGTCTAAGGCCACCACCAGAGAGGTTAGTGTAGGGTCACCACCAGTCATGTTAGGTTGGGTTCAATAGCAGTAATGTTAGTGTTGGGCGACCAGCAGAGATGTTAGTTTAGTGTCGCCACCAGTAATGTAAGGATCAGGTCACCAGCAGTAATATTAGAGTAGAGTCACCACCAGTAATATTAAAACAATTTCACCACCAGCAGTTTTAGAGCCGATTCATCATCACAATGTAAAACCAATTTTAAATAGGTAATGAGAGAAGATTTTAGCAGATTATTATGAGGCCCCAAGACCCTAACGCCTTGGCCGGGTGGCATGCTCCCGTCAGCAATCACATCTCGGTCGCAAAGCTTACTTTCCGATCATTAATTTTAACAGGCGGCATTTATTGTACTGAGGGAGACAGTTTCCCCAATGGCATCTCCGGTGCACTGTAGCGACAAATTGTTTCTCCCGTGATTGTAAGAAACGTCAGTTATTGTGCAAGCCGATTTTCTCACTGGGTCACCGATTGTTCTATAAAGGGGGAGCATTTACGGATCTCAGAGACACTCCAGTCCGAAACGTAAAACAGGGGAGAATTCACACAACCTTCTATAAAATGGCGCAGCCAATAATTCTACAGATAAAGGACATTTACTATCCTTTTCTCGCAGCCTTTGGTGTTCCCGGTAAGTCAGAGTATCCTGTTCCTTAATAGCTGTTGACTTTCTCACTGCTAATGATTATGTAACAGATTCCGAGAATACACTCAAAGCAGAGTCACTTATCCCAGCGATCTGAATTGGTGAATATCCGCAGGAATACGACCAGTCAGCGCATTCTCGACAATCGATCCTGAGCACTGGGCACTCAGGATTCCTCCCTGTACTTTGGGAGGGGAAGGCTGATTACCCGAACCCTCCAACAATATATCGTTCACTACAGAATGTGTTGCTTAGTGTCCATGGTCATCATCTCATTTGTGGCGTTGTTGCCTCTCTATTCTACGTTGATAATTGTTGGGACTGTAGCCACCTCCACCCAACAGGGTCTTTGAAATATATTTTGAAAAATCACTGTCCCTCAGGGAGTTTCTCACCTTCGTTCAGCTGCAAAGAACCTTCGCGGTTCCAGCAGTGACCGCTATGTTCCCCAGTAGCTCTGCCCGGGGTGCCTATAAATCGGAAAATCCCAGTTTATCGACATAAATAACATGTTTGCATTTCAGCTTAGTGTGTTATTTAAATTCATATCTTTCCAGTAAATGTTTAAATATTTCGAGGAATGAATGACACATGCTGGAAGGTTTCAATCCCTCTAGTGTTTTTTAACAAGATGCCGTCAACGCTAGCCGCTATATAAAAAATGAATGTGCATAATCCTAACTAGAGACACATCTGAGCATTCCACCACAATATGCTGTGAGATTTATTTGAATGTCCCCGTTACTGATCTCTTCTCCCTCTGTCTTACAGCGAACCTACTGACAATCTTGATTCTCTCCGGAGGAAAATGCGGCCTTTCCAAGTGCATCTCATTCTACATGGTGGCCATGGCAACAGCCGATCTACTGGTTATGATCATCCATGTGATAGTGAAGCACATTTTCAATTATCACTTTCCAGGGTCTTTCTTGTCCTACACTGCCGTTTGTAAGTTAATTGTGTACGTAAATTCTCTCACATTAGATATGTCGGTGTGGTTTACAGTCTTGTTCACATTTGACCGATTTGTAGCTATATGTTGCGAGAAGTTTAAAACAAATTATTGCACATTGAGAACGGCTGTCTCTGTTGTAACAGCCGCCACTCTCCTCTTCTGTTTAAATAACGTTCCCTTTTGGTTTGCATATGAAGCTGAGCGAATAACTAACAATGTTCCATGGGGATGTCGCTCCAGAGTGGAGTTTTTTCTATCAGCTGCAGGTGCAGCGTTCTCCTGGTTACAAAGTATTTTAATTCCATGGCTTCCTTTTGCTTTGATATTACTGTTTAATTGTTTGACAGTCAGACGTATTTTAGTGGCCAGCAGAGCCCGCAGAAGACTTCGGGGTCACTGCGGCGAGAATCAGAGTGATCCAGAGATGGAGAATCGAAGGAAATCCATCATTTTACTGTTCAGTGTATCAGGTAGTTTTATAGTGTTGTGGCTGACAGCTGCCGTGAGTTTTTTAACTACCAGACTGACAAACATCGAGCATTATCGAGGCGACTATGCAGCCCCTGCATATGTCGCCACTGAAACTGGATATCTACTCATGTGTTTGAGCTCCTGTACAAACACCTGTATATATGCCGCGACCCAAACTAAATTCAGGGAAGAACTAAAGAACGTTTTGAAATCTCCTTGGGCATTGTTTCTGACTTGTGTTAAATTAAATGGAAATCAAACTAACGCTTCCTCTTGTCACTAGAGCTCAATTGCAGCCCGTGCTCCGTTTCAGAATGGCCCTCGATCTGTTACCATGATAATGGGTTGGTCTGTTTAAATAAACAAGTACAGCGAAAAATTTCCTCCACTTTGTGCCTGTTTTTGATGTTTGCTGCTTTCCCCGCGTGAACATAATCGATTTCTGCTAAAACAGCGTCCTTCCCCCTCAAGATTCAAAGGGAAAAGTCATGATTGAGTGCAGCATTGGAGTAGAATATGTGGACGTCAGCTTTAACTGCTTCACACGGCAGGTACTCGAATGAGACGTTCAGTTTAATTAACAGATAAAGCGTTATCTAGTGTAGAAACAGTGCAAGATTTTACAATCATAGTTATTTTAATTCCTCTGTAATCTTGCGGGCACTGATCTCCCCATCAGACTCCGCTCCCATTGTCACTTGGACCAATAGAACGGGGCCATCTCTCCTGATCAGTGTCTAATGATGGAGACATTAGGAACCTGACTCGTCAATGAGACAGTAGACACCTTTGTTCACGGATACTAACATAAAATCTCAGCTGGTCATCAATATGTTGGAATGTTATAACTGGGGAATTGACCATTCGACCCAAACAGTCGTTGCTGCCGTTCACACTCCACCTGAGCAAAAGGCTCGAATCACATTCCCGGCTCTGCCTCGACATGTCTTCAACCTATTTTTATTCCTGGATCTACACAACTTAATCTTGAATATTGTTATAATTTCGGCCTATGTGAATCCGACAGCCGGACGACTCTCCGTGCATTGAAATATTTCTCTTACCCTCAGTTCTAAATCTCCTACATTTATTCTTTAATCTGTGGCCGTAAGCTCTTGATCCTTCAATTAATGGGAGTAGTCTGCTTGTGTCGGTCCTCTACCGTAACATAGGGATCAGGCAGGGAGCGATTTGAATCATCCAGCTTCAGACACCGATCTTTTGCTGGATGTCCAGAAATGACAGGGTTGGTATTTTATGAGATGATTCTTGCTGGAAGTTCTTGGGATATCACTTTGTTTGCAGAAGTGCCGTGTTGCATGTGAAGCATCCAGCATGCGATATGCATCATGAATATGCCCTGAACAACGAGTGCAGAACAGGGTCGGTCAGGCTGACAACATGGCTACAGGAAACGTTTAATGTAACTCTGGAAAGGGAGGATATTGGTAAAAGCAGTGGGTAGAGATCTGGGTAGAAGAATAGGCCGAGATAGATGTATGATGCTGATGAGTTATAGTTTAATAATGGCCATTAATACTCTTACACCCAATAAAGTGTCACTGTAAGGAAAGCATTCATCCGACTGTCCTGAAGTCTGCTAATGTTGTACTCTATTGGTTAGTCTTCATACAGTTCCAATTCTAACCATTAGTCTTTACCTATTCAACGGGGAGGTAAATGGCAGCTCAAAGTACCAATAGGTTGTTGGGTCAGGATTGACTCTGCAAGTACGTTAAGGTTCAGTCTGATGTAATAATGAGAATTAATTAAAGTCTGATTGATAAATTTCAGAGACCTTTAATCATTTAGTAACAGTGCGATGGTATCAGTTCTGCCATGGGACGTATCTGGGCATACATCAATATTTTCAGTTGACATCTACGAGACCAAAACAAAGATGTATTTATAATTCTAGATCTCAACTGGTCTGCTATTCAATGCACGTCATGCTTCAGTTACACAGAGATTTGGTCAAACCCCATCTGGAGTGCTTCATTCGGTTTTGGGCACCGCAAGGATATATTGGTCTTGAAGCAGTTGCAGAGTAAAAATCCACTTACATATTAAAATCTAAAATCTAAATTTCAGAAAGTTAATGGACTGCGATAAATAAATGGATGAAGATAGTCAGGTATATAAAGCATCAATGCTTTCAGAAGCAGCAACTAACTATGAATGTTAAAAGTTCGTTATATATAAAGGAGTGGAATAATGTCAATGATTGGGAATGCCAATGGTTTACGAATTATCGATAGTTTGGTAAACCAACGTCTGCCTTTATGTTTGACTGTAGCTTTGCCTATGTCAGTTACTATGTCACTAGCTCTGGCGAGCCACTATGCACCTTCCACCCGTCTGAGAGTCAGCTCAGTGGGTCAGAGCCAGAGCTTCTGAGTCAGAATTTCGTGGGTTCATATCTCAATGAGCAGTCCGATTGCCGACCGTTTCTCATTAGCTCTCTCGGATCTTGGTCAAATTCCTCCTCCGTGAGACTTGAGCGTGTAACCTAGGTCGTCACTCCCAGTGCAGTACTGAGGGAGTGCTACATTGTCGGAGGTGCAGACTTCTTTAGAGGTGGCGTTTGCTCCCTCAGGGGGACATAAAAGATCCCATTGCAAGATGTCGAAGAAAAGCAGTGGAGTGCTTCCCGGTGTCCTGGCCAAAAGCTACCCCTCACCATCATTACAAAAGGAAAACAGGATTTTCAGTTTGTTGTTTGTAGTGCCGTGCTGTGCGCAAATTGGCTGCCGCATTCTCTTCATTGGCTGTAAAGCACTTTGAGACTTCTGGCGTTCATAAAAGGCACTATATAAATGCAAGTATTCTGCCATCCACTTTCTGTTTCAGTCTCTTTGTCTGAATTAAGGTCCAAGTTCCTTTGCCCCTTTTATATGTGGTACTGATGCATTAGGTGCGATGATAGATTTGGGACTAACAGAGAGGGGGTACTACAAGCGAAATTGAGTATCTCTCTGTCTCTAATAACAGCATATTTGAGAATAACGAAGAAGTTAAGAGATCGGAACATACTTATGCCTCGCACCTGTTTCAAACCACAACCTGAAGGAAATGCTAATGCCGGGAATCCTAGATGGCAAAATTGTTAAATATCCAAAGGTTACACACGGAGGTAAAGATTTTAGATGTGATGGCGAGAGGCAATGACACAGGGGGATAACATGTTTCGGGCAAAATCATGTCATTAAAAATTGGAGTCTTAAAATTGCTACAAGATACATGTTCGATACTGCGATCATTGAAGTTTACAAGATGGATGCCCTACAACTTGGCCACCATGCCACATGTTAGGACTGGCTACAAAAACTTGTGGGTAAAAAGAACAAAATAAAGGAACCGATTTTAAAATTTTAACATTTTTAAGGAGGTTTCCAAATCCAAGATTTGCAAGTAGAACCAAGCTGGTTAAAGAAGCAGAATCTTCTCAAATGTCCTAAAATTCCAATTCAAATCATTAGCGATTAAGAAAACTCAAACTGCCAATTTTAATAGTTGAAAGTCTCACGTCCAGAACTAGAAATCTTCCCATAATTTAAAATAATAAGCAGAATTTCAATGTGGCCACAATCAAATATGGGTTTTCACAATTTAATAGGTTAGTTCACCTCAAAGGCTCCAGTGTAATTCAGGCCAATATTTTATTAACGAACAACAATATAGCACAGATAAAATGATTAAAAAAGCACATGCTTACAAAATCCTAGTAAATTACGTCATCTGTTTTCTTTTGTTCTTTAGGCGCCTTTCCAAATAACTGTAACATATCTGAAGAAAAAGGTGGATTTCACAGTTAAAGATAATCTTTAACATTTTTGTTCAAAAGAGAAAGAGGGCGGACCACATCCAATAGCACCGACACATACACACAGGATTTATAAAGAGACAGTACACTGAAATCTTGCAGCCTTTCATAGTAGAAAAGGAACAGAATCTTTCCCTTTCTTCTGCTACATTCCATCATAGACTACTTTATCCTCTTTCTCTCCAACCAGTTTTTAATTTCTGATGTTTGCTACTTAACCACATTTCGAATAACAGTCAATTATAATCAAGACGAACTGGTTACCTTTCTGAGTCCTGTGAAACGGACCAATTTACTCTATCGGCAACTTGCTCACTATCTACCCCATCAGTTCCCGTTAATGCCTTGAAAACTTTGATCAAGTCACCCCTTACCATCTAAATTCCAGGGAATACCACCGTTGTTTTTTTAATCTCTCCTCGTAATTTTGCCCATAGATTCTGGTAAATCTGCGCTGCACTCCATCCAAGGCCAATATATCCTTCCGAAGGTATGGTCTAACCAGAGATTTATATAGCTGTAGCATAAATTATACCCTCTTGTATTCTAGACCTCTAGATATAAAGTCCATCATTCCATTAGCCTGTTTGATTATTTCTGTATCTATCCATGACATTGTAAAGATCTATGTACATAGGCACCAAACTCGCTTTGGACCGCCACTGTTTCTAGCTTTTATTCATTTAGAAGGTACTCTATTCTATCCTTTTATATTCAACGTGGCTGAACTCACGTTTGCCTGTATTGAAATCCATTTACCACAGTGTTTGACCATTTACTTAACCTATCACTATCTCTTTGTAATTGTATGATTCCGTTGATTTAACGTAAAATTTAACTGAGGAAATCACCTTAAAATAATCTCAATGTAAGGAGCACAATGCACACCCTGACACTTGTGTGGCATGAATGCTACTTGCCACTTATCGGTCCAGGCCTGAATGTCTATGATGACTACACGAGATTGTGGTCTACGTGGCAAGCACAACCGTTTTTCCGTTGTTACGTCAGAGCTCCACAAACTTTTGTACCTGTTCAACTCTCACTATAAAATACAAAATATATGCTACACACACTTACAGATGTTATTCATCCTGTACACTGCAACGTAATTGCTACCCTAAGATGCAGACGGCGGTAGTAGTTTACTTCTTCTCCCAGAGCTCGCTCGCAATTTTCTTATTGGTGCGTGAGATTACTTCTATCCGATGTCTATTAGCCCCCATTTGTCAAAAGAAAAAACTGAAAGTTCCGGCCCTGGTAGATTGCCAAAAATGTTAGTAAAAGCACATATATTGTCTTTTGACTTGAGTAGTATGAATTCAGTCGTTGCTTCCGGTTCAGTAACTTTATTTCTTCAGTCAGCATGAAAAGCACGTTACAAGCAGAGTAGATTAAACAGATATGAATACAGAAATGTAAACATGCATTTCTAAGCACAAGTTGTCTCTTCTTATATGATTCTTGTTCCCCTAGTAAAATTAAATCGGTTACTTCTCCCTTGATTGGATTCCTTCTGTCACCTGACTTAACATGACAATCTCCCTTCAGTAATTTTCGATTGCCATTAGCCTGATCCAAGACCTCGGTTATCCTGCACGTAACATTACCTTATCTCGCCTGTCCTCATTCATTAATCTGTCTGCATTCTGTGTGAAAATCAGTTGCATTTTAATGACTTCTTTACTTGCAAAAGTTTGCAGCCGAAAGTCTTTCTCCTGGCATGCATCCAGTGTCCAGGTACAATGCTTCATTTCAATTAATTACGCACACACACACACACTCTCTTGCAATAATGTTTCATATTCTCAATGCTAAACTAGTTTAATGTTCCTCCTATTTATCTGCCCAGCCACTTTTGTAACGTTTCAGTTACCTGATGCTTTTATTTTCTCTGCTCAGCTAACTGTTAGTTTCCCATCAAGCGCTCTGCCTCTTCCTTCAAGAGGGAGTGCAGCGAAGGTTCACCAGACAGACTCCTGGGATTGCAGGTCACTCGTATGAGGAGAGATTGGGTCGACTAGGCCTGTATTCATTAGAGTTTAGAGGAATGAGAGAGGATGTCATGGAAAAGTATAACATTCTGACAGGGCTAGACAGACTGGATGCATGAAGGAAGTTTCCCCTGGCTGGCAGTCGAGAACGAGGGGTCACAGACTCAGGATACGGGGTAGTACATTTAAGACTGAGATGAGGATAAATTTCTTCATCCAGAGGCTGCTGAACTTGTGGAATTCTCTAAAACAGAAGGCTGTGGAGGCCAAATCACTGAATATATTTAACAAGGAGATAGGTAGATTTCTAGACAGAAAAAGCATCAAGCTGTATGGGGAGAGAGGGGGAATACGGTATTCAGATAGAGGATCAGCCACGATCATATTGAATGACGGAGCAGCTCGAAGGGCCGAATGGCCTAGTCCTGCTCCTATTTTTCTATGCTTCTATGTTTCTTTGTCCCATGTTCCAGCACAACTCCTCTACTCGTCTTGCAATATTACAATTGGGCTCGGTAGAACTTTGCATCTGAGTGTCAGTGCGGAATGTGTGTTCGATGTCTGGAACGGGCTTCAAGCCAAAACATTATGATACAGCTTGGATAGAGTTCCAGCGCAGGACTCACCTGAAAGCACCAAAATATTTGTTTCCCATCGATCTGCACGTTCAAACTTTAGCCCGCACTCATTCCAGCAGTCCCGCAACAATCCAAATATCTCCCTCTTCTGCTCCTTGTATGTTGCCTCTTAGAACGCAAATCATGGAATCATAAAATGCACAGCACAGAAGGGGCCATGCGGCTCATCATGTCTGAACTGGCTCTTTGAAGGAGCTATCCAAGTAGTCCAAATCTCCTGTTCATTCTCCATAGCCCTATTTTCTCCCTTCAAGTATTTATCCAATTCCCTTTCAAAAGTTACTATTACCTCAGTTCAAATCAAATGTATTGGCCGCCTTGTGGCGATGGCGGTCACCCACAAGCGTGTGAATATTATGATTTTGTGCATTTAGATGTTATTGTACATAATGGTCCGTAATTTCTGATAGGAGGCATCCTGCATGCAGATGCCTCCTACCGGGATAATATTTATGCCCTTACCTGAGGGCTCCCGAGTAGCAGACTCTTCCACTCCTGGGCCTCTCCTGGTGCACGCACACAGAGGACCAGGTATCCCAGGGGCGCAGGCGGGTCGCAAGTATCCCTGTGATCACGTGGACCAGGCGAGCCAATGGGAGAATGGGAGAAGGGAATCTCCTTCATACTTTTGATAGCTAGATCTGTCAAAAGTATGAATGGGGATCACGAAAAAAGACACACCATTACATAAATTTTCAAAAATCACGGTTTTAAAATGCATCAAAATTACATTAAATTAAATATTATAAACAAAAATGTAATTTAATGAAAAATGTAATTAAAATTTTTGATGTGGATAAAAATAAACATAGCATTCTTAAACGTATTTTTACATTATAAATTAGAAGAAAAATGTCATTTGTTTACCTTTTTAATCTGTTATGTTTTTACCAGGTTTATAGATTTTTAAGGGATTTCAACAGGCAGACGTTCTGCAGGAAGTGGAACACTCAACCCACTAAAGCCCTTCTCCAGTGCAGGCGTGCGATCTATCAAGAGGATCGTTGACAGATTGGAAGTGCCGGTTTTCAGCACACAGCTCGTGCACACCCATAGGCATCAGAAATAATGGGCCAATGTATTCTTCCTTATTATCTATGTTTATGGGTGCTAATACGGACTGGCGAGCATATTTTTCCTTGTGATGTGCATTACGTATATGTACTCGAACTGGAGGGAAGTGAATCGTGGTGTCCCACCAGGAACGGTGCTGGTGCCGCAACTATTCACTATATGTATTTATGATTTCGATTACACAATATTCAATTCCGCCGATGTAAAACAGATTGGTGGCATAGTAAGTAGTGTAGCCGAGTCCATGCAATTACAAAGAGGCAGTGCTAGATTAAGGCCGATAAATTAATCTAGGGCAGTTGAGAAAAATGTGCGGTGTCGGATTCAGTTCCATCGAGCGCAATAGAGCTGAATATCAGGTGCTGCGTATAATGGGCGGCCGATTTTCGTCACCGCCCGAGATGAATTTTTAGCCTTTATAGGTGAGTGGATAAAATATAGGACTGGGAGGTTTCATGATTAGATGCCACAGCAACAGCCAATATACTGGGGTGTTTCCAGTAACATGTTGAATACAAGCTGCAACACACGGCCGTGTTCAAACTTACTGTAAACATAGATTTAAACTAGCTCTGTGATGCTGTAAGCAAGCTAAATCCAGCTACAGCTGTTGATACACTTAAATTATGGTTATGCCTCAAATGATAGAACAATGGCTGGGACGAAAATCATGTCAGCATTCAAGATTAAAACAAAGAAATAATTTTGGCTTATATAGCACGTTGCAGGAACTCAGGACGTCCCAAAGCGCTTTACAGCCAATGAACTACTTTGGCCGTTGTTGTAATGTAGGAACATCGCAGCCAATGTGAGCACGACACTATCCCACAAACAAAAATGAGACAATGACCAGACAATCTGTTTTAATCAATGTTGGTAAAGGGATAAATATTAGCGAGGACACCTGCAGACCTCCTCTGCACTTCTTCCAGCATCAACTTGGGATCTTTTACGTCGGCCAGAGAAGGCAAACTGTGTCTCAATTTAAAGTCTCACCCGAAAGGCAGCACTTACAGCATTTCAGCACTCCCTCTGTAGTGCACTGGAGTGTCGTCTTGTGTTCAGGTCTCTGGAGAGGGGCTTAAAGCGACGACCATCTGGGTCAGATGCATGAGTGCTACCAGTGCACAACGTTTGACAGCAGAATGATATAGGAGAGGGAGATGAAGGATAAGAGGATTGAATAAATATGGCCCCAGGGTGGGTAGCTATGATTAGATGTATTTGTGGGTCGGAAGTTGATCACAGTCATGGACTGGCTGGGCCCAGTTGCCTGTTTCCGTGTTCTTACTGCAATGTATTTCTCTGTAAGATTAAGCACTTACTGTGATTCTGAAAATTTAACCTTTCTTATCGAACTAAAAATAAGAAGTACTTGCATCTTATACCGTTTTACTTCCTCTGAGTCCAAAATGTTTTTCACAGCCTATCATTTGTGTTTCAAGAGCGGCTACTCTTGTTAGGGAGAAATATTCAGCAACCAATGAGGCACACAGCAAGGCACCAAAGTCGAGTTATATATTACAAAGGATTACATAGGATATACAGCACAGCAACAGGCAATGTCGGCGTTTATGCTCTGTCAGCATAACACTCTATACCCTTCTCCCTCATATGCTTCTCTAGCGTCCACTTAAATACACCTATACTTATCGCCACAACCTCTCGCTGTGCTAGCGAGCTCCACATTCTCACAACTCTCTGGGTAAAAAGGTTCTTTCTGATTTCCCTACTTGAATTCTTGGTGACTATCTTCGTCACCATTTCACCTGACGAAGGTGCAGTGCTCCGAAAGCTTGTGATTTCAAATAAAGCTGTTGGACCATAACCTGGTGCTGTGTGGCTTCTTACATTTATTATACACAGACACAACAGGGACTCTACTCCAACATTACTGGTGGTGACTCTACTCCAACATTACTGGTAGTGATCCTTTCCAACATTACTGGTAGTGATCCTACTCTAACATTAATGCTGTTGACCCTAATCTAACAATACTGGTGGTGACCCTATTCTAACATTACAGGAGGAGATCCTGCTATAACGTTACTGGAGGTGAGCCTCCTCTCACATTTGTGATTGCGAAGCTACTCTACCATTACTGCTGGAGATCATACTCTAACATTAAAAAAATTAAGGTGTCCTCCGTGTGAAAATTTCCCTTAGTCTCCACAAGGGCTGTGGGGTGTGGGATGTGGGTTTAGGGGGGCGGGTTTTGGGTGGGGCGTGGGAGGTCACTGCTGCCAGGACTCTCACGAACAGATGCCTCAGCGACAGGTAGATTGGTCAAGACGAGGTCAACCAGGATTTTCTCTATTGTTGTGTCTCTCATCACCTTACAAATGTGTGTGTAGAATCACCTCCAGTAATGTTAGAGTAGGATCTCCATCAGTAACATTAGAAAGGGTTCACTACCATTAATGTTAGATTAGGATCACCAACATTAATGTTAGAGTAGGGTCACCACATATTATGTTAGAGCACGGTCAACAGAATTCAAGTTAGTATTGCGTTATCACCAGTAATGCTAGAATAGGTTCACCACCAGTAATATTATAGTCGGCTCAACAACTAGTAATGTTAGAGTAGGTTCGCCCCCAATAATGCTATATGAAGGTCTCCCGCAGTAATGTTAGACTAGGGTCACAAACACTAATGCTAGAGTAGGGTCACCACCAGTAATATTCGAGTAGGTTCGCCCATAGTAAATTTAGCCTTGAGTAGGGTCACTACCATTAACGTTATAGTGTGGTCACCACAAGTAATGGTAGAGTAGGATAACTACCAATAATATTATAGTAGGTCAGCACCATTAATGTTAGAGTTGGGTCAAACCAGCAATGTTATAATAGGGTCGCCGTCAGTAATGTTATATCAGTGTCAAAACCAGTAATGTTAGTGTAAGGTCACCACCATTAATATTAGAATCGGGCCACTCCAGTAATGTTATAGTAGGGTTATCACCAGTAATCTTAGACATGGTCCACCACCAGTAATGTTAGAGTCGAGTCAACGCCAGCAATGATACAGTAGTGTCGCCCCCAGTGATAATAGATTAGGGTCACCACCAGTACTGTTAGATTCGTGTCAACACTGGTATTGTTAGAGTAGGTTCACAACCAGTACTGTTAGTGTAGGGTCACCTCCAGTAAAGTTAGAGTAGGATTACCACCAGTAATGTAAGAGTAGGATCACCACAATAACGTTAGTGTAGGGTCACCAGCTGTAATGCTAGAGTAGGATCACCGCCATTGATATTAGTGTAGGGTGACGACGATTTATGCTAGAGTTGGGTCAGCACCAGTAATGTTAGAGTAGGATCACCAGCAGTAGTGTTAGAGTAGTGTCACCAACAGTAATGATAGATTTATGTCACCAGCAGTAATGTTAGAGTTGGCTCACCACCATTAATGTTAGGTTTGGCTCGCTACCATTAACGTTAGTGTAGGGTCAAAACCAGAACTGTCAGAATAGGATAACATCCATTAATGTTGTCACCAGCAGTATTGTTAGAGTAGATGCAACACTGGTAATTTTAAAGGAGTGTCACCACCAGTAATGTAAGAGAAGAGTCACAAACAGTAGCGTAAAAGTATGCTCACCACCATTAATGTTAATAAGAACAGAAAACTCTGGAAAATCTCAGCAGGCCAGCCAACATCCGTGGAGAGAGAAATAGAGTCAACGTTTCAGGTCGAAACCCTTCATCAGAACAGAGAAGAAACGCAGGAAAATAAACAGATTAAAAGGCCAGTTTGGGGCAGGGAAATGGGGGGAGATGAAAGAACACAAGGGAAGTGAAGAGAGTTTAAGAGGTATTCAAGATGAGACGAGAAGGTAATAGGACTATTAAAGAGACAGAAGACGGCTCTAGATGAAGTGTGAAATGAGCTGGCAGAATCAGAGATAGCTGCAATGTGGTAGAGAATAAAATGGAAAAGGCACAAACCAAAGGTGTGGATATAAAATTATATATAAATATAATAGGGGCCGAGGATATGATCTGAAATTGTTGAACTCGATGTGAGTCTGGAAGGCTGTAACTTGCCTAACCGGAAGATGGGGTGATGTTCCTCGAGCTTTACCATTAATGGTAAAGTAGGTTCACCACCAGTAATGTCAGAGTACTTTAACCACCAGTAACGTTAGCAGAGAATAATCACCAGCAATGTTAGAGTAGGGTCACGAATGGTAATGTTACAGTAGGGTCAATAACATTAATTTTGGAGTAGGGTCAATAGCAGTAATGTTAGAGTAGAGTCACCGACTGTCATTTTAGAGTAGACTCAATATCAGTACCGTTAGGGTAGAGTCACCAGGAGTAATGCTAGTGCAGCGTCAACTGCAGTAATGTTCGAGTAGGTTCACCACCAGTAATGTTAGATTGGAGTCACAACTAGCAATTTTGAAGTAGCGTCACCAGGAGTAATGTTAGTGTAGGTTCAACAGCATTAATGTTAGTGTCGGTTCACCATCATTAATGTTAGAGTCGGTTCACCACCATAAATGTTAGAGTCGGTTAACCACCATTAATGTTAGAATAGGTTCACCACCATTAATGTTGGAGTTGGGTCAACACCAGTAATATTAGAGTCGGTTCACCACCATAAATGTTAGAGTCGGTTCACCACCATTAATGTTAGAGTCGGGTCACCACCATTAAGGTTGGAGTTGGGTCAACACCAGATATATTAGACTATGTTAAAGAAGGATCGCCAGCAGTAATATTCGTGTAGTTTCGCCCCCAGTTATATTAGCCTCGGTTCATCACCATTAATGTTAGTTTAGCGGCACCACCAGTTCCATTCGAGTAATGTCACCACGAGTAATATTATACTAGGTTCACCAACAGTACTGTTGATATAGGATCACCACCAGTAATGTTAGAGTGGAATCACCATCATTAATTTTAGAGTAGAGTCACCATCAGTATTGCTAGAATTAGGGTCATGTTAATGATAATGCACTGTCTTTAATGTTACTGTATGACCACCACCAGTAATGTTAAAGTATGGCCACGACAATTAATGTTAAAGTAGATTCACCGCGATTAATGTTAAAGTAGAATCAACTCCAATAATGATAGAATAGGGTCACTACCAGTAATGATAGTGTAGAGTCACCACCAGTAATGTTAGAGTAGGGTCCCCTCCAGTAATGGTAGTGTAGGGTCACTGCCAGTAATGTTAGAGTAGAGCCAACAGCAGTAATGTTAGAATAGAGACACCCCACTAATGTTACCTTAGTGTCAACACCAGTAATGTCAGAGTACGATCACCATCAATAATGTGACGGTAGAGTCACCACCACTAATGTCAGTGTTGCTTCGCAACCTTTAAAGATCGTCTACGATCTTCACCATTAATGTTAGGCGATATTCTCCACCAGTAATGTTAATGTAGGATTTCCGCCAGTAATATTGTAAAAGAATCACCACCACTAACGCTAGAGTAGGTTCACCACCAGTAACGTTAGAGTAGGATCACCACCATAAATGTTAGAGTAGGATCACCACCAGTAATGTTAGAGTAGGTGCATCTCCAGCTATGGTATTGTAGGATCACCACAAGTACTGTTATTATAGAGTATCTACCAGTAATATTAGAGTAACATCACCACCAGAAATGTTAGAATCGGATCCAACACCAGTAATGTTATATTAGGTGCACCACCATTAATGTTATATTCGGGTCACTACCAGTAATGCTATCGTAGTGTAGCCCCCAATAATGGTTGATTAGGGTCACCACCAGTAATGTTAGAGTCGGACGTCTACCAGTAATTTTAGATCAGATTCAGCAACAGTAATGATATATTAGTGTCACCACCACTAATATTAGAGTTGGCTCACCGCCATTAAAGTTAGAGCAGTTTCACCACCAGTGATGGCAAAGTAGGATCACCACCAGTAATGATAGAGTAGTTTCACCACCAGTAATGCCAGAGTAGGATCACCACCACTAAAGATAGAGTAGGTGCACCTCCAGCAAAGGTATTGTAGGATCACCACCAGTAATGTTATAGTACTTTCACCACCAGTAATGTCAGAGTATGATCACCAGCAGTAATGTTATAGTGGGGACATCACCAGTAGTGATAAAGTAGGATCAGCACCAGTAAAGTTACAGTATTGTCACAACCATCAATGTTAAAGTAAGGTCAACACCAGAAATGTTGGAGTAGTGCCAACACCATTAATGTAATAGTAGACGCAGCACTGGTAATGTTAGAGTAGAATCACCGCCAGTAATGTAAGAATATGAACACCATCATTAATGTTAAACTTGGGCCACCACCATTAATGTTCCTGTACGTTCACCACCAGTAACGTTAAAGTAGAATTAATACCAGCATTGTTAGAGAAGAGTCACTGCAGTTAATATTACAGTAGGATCACTACCATTAATTTTAGAATAGGGTCATCACCAGTAATGTTATAGTAGAATCACCACCACTAACGTTAGAGTAGCGTCACTACCAGTAATGATAGAGTAGAGTCACCACCTGTAATGTTAGTGTGGAGTCACCAGGAGAACTGTAAGTGCATCGTCACCACCACTAATGTTAGAGTAGGGTCACCAGCAGTTCTGTCAGAGCAGAGTCTCTAGGAGTAAAGCTGGAGTAGGTTCACCAGCATTAATGTTATAGTGGGATCACCAAGGGTAATGCTAAAGTAGGATCCCCGTCAGTAATATTAGACAACGGTTATGACCACTAATATTAGTGTACGTTCACCACCATTAATGTTCGTACCGGGTCACCATCAGTTATGTTAGAATAGTGTCGCCCACAGTAATTATAGATTAGGGTCACCACCATTCATGTACGAGTTTGTCGCCCCAATAATGCTAGCCTGTTGTCATCACCACTAATGTTAGTGTAGCGTCACCACCAGTACTGTTGAAGTAATGTCACCACGAGGAATGTTATATTAGGTTCACCACACGCAATGTTAGTGTAGATGTAACATCAGTAATGCTTGTATAGGATCAGCACAAGTAATGTTAGAGTTGACTCACTGTCATTAATGTTAGGGTAGGATCACAACCAGTAGTGTTAGAGTAGGATCAACACAAGTAATGTTAGCGTACACTCACCACCATTAAAGTAGAGAAAGGTCACGACCCTTAACGTTAGAGTACGGTCACCACCATTAATGTTGGAGAAGGGTCAATATCAGTATTGATGCAGTAGGTTCATCCCCAGTAATGTTAGAGTAGGGTCACTACCAATAATGCTACTGTAGGGTTTTCAGCAATAATGTTAGATTAAGTTCACCACCGGTAATATTACAGTAGGGGTGCCCCAGTAGTGTTAGTTTATGGTATTCAGCAGTAACGTTAGACTAATGTCACCAGCAGGAACGTTAGTGTAGGGTGACCACCAGTAAAGTTGAAGTAGGTTCACCACCAATAATGATTAAGTAGGATGACCAGCAGTAACGTTAAAGTATAAATATTACCATTAATGTTAATGTAGAGTCATCGTCAGTAACGTTGGAGTACAGTCAGCAACATTGATGTCAGAATAGAGTCACCACAAGTAATTTTAAATTAGTGTCACCGCCTTTGATGTTGAAGTAATGTCACCGCCAGTAATGGTGGAGTTGGTTCGCCAGCAGTAATGTTACAGAAGAGTCACCACAAATAATTTGTGTCTAAGGCCACCACCAGAGAGGTTAGTGTAGGGTCACCACCAGTCACGTTAGGTTGGGTTCAATAGCAGTAATGTTAGTGTTGGGTGACCATCAGAGATGTTAGTTTAGTGTTGCCACCAGTAATGTAAGGGTCAGGTCACCAGCAGTAATGTTAGAGTAGAGTCACCACCAGTAATATTAAAACAATTTCACCACCAGCAGTTTTAGAGCCGTTTCATCATCACAATGTAAAACCAATTTTAAATAGGTAATGAGAGAAGATTTTAGCAGATTATTATGAGGCCCCAAGACCCTAACGCCTTGGCCGGGTGGCATGCTCCCGTCAGCAATCACATCTCGGTCGCAAAGCTTACTTTCCGATCATTAATTTTAACAGGTGGCATTTATTGTACTGAGGGAGACAGTTTCCCCAATGGCATCTCCGGTGCACTGTAGCGACAAATTGTTTCTCCCGTGATTGTAAGAAACGTCAGTTATTGTGCAAGCTGATTTTCTCACCGGGGCACCGATTGTTCTATAAAGGGGGAGCATTTACGGATCTCAAAGACACTCCAGTCCGAAACGTAAAACAGGGGAGAATTCACACAACCTTCTCTAAAATGGCGCAGCCAATAATTCTACAGATAAAGGACATTTACTATCCTTTTCTCGCAGCCTTTGGTGTTCCCGGTAAGTCAGAGTATCCTGTTCCTTAATAGCTGTTGACTTTCTCACTGCTAATGATTATGTAACAGATTCCGAGAATACATTCAAAGCAGAGTCACTTATCCCAGCGATCTGAATTGGTGAATATCCGCAGGAATACGACGAGTCAGCGCATTCTCGACAGTCGATCCTGAGCACTGGGCACTCAGGATTCCTCCCTGTACTTTGGGAGGGGAAGGCTGATTACCCGAACCCTCCAACAATATATCGTTCACTACAGAATGTGTTGCTTAGTGTCCATGGCCATCATCTCATTTGTGGCGTTGTTGCCTCTCTATTCTACGTTGATAATTGTTCGGACTGTAGCCACCTCCACCCAACAGGGTCTTTGAAATATATTTTGAAAAATCACTGTCCCTCAGGGAGTTTCTCACCTTCGTTCAGCTGCAAAGAACCTTCGCGGTTCCAGCAGTGACCGCTATGTTCCCCAGTAGCTCTGCCCGGGGTGATTATAAATCGGAAAATCCCAGTTTATCGACATAAATAACATGTTTGCATTTCAGCTTAGTGTTTTATTTAAATTCATATCTTTCCAGTAAATGTTTAAATATTTCGAGGAATGAATGACACATGCTGGAAGGTTTCAATCCCTCTAGTGTTTTTAAACAAGATGCCGTCAACGCTAGCCGATATATAAAAAATGAATGTGCATAATCCTAACTAGAGACACATCTGAGCATTCCACCACAATATGCTGTGAGATTTATTTGAATGTCCCCGTTACTGATCTCTTCTCCCTCTGTCTTACAGCGAACCTACTGACAATCTTGATTCTCTCCGGAGGGAAATGCGGCCTTTCCAAGTGCATCTCATTCTACATGGTGTCCATGGCAACAGCCGATCTACTGGTTATGATCATCCATGTGATAGTGAAGCACATTTTCAATTATCACTTTCCAGGGTCTTTCTTGTCCTACACTGCCGTTTGTAAGTTAATTGTGTACGTAAATTCTCTCACATTAGATATGTCGGTGTGGTTTACAGTCTTGTTCACATTTGACCGATTTGTAGCTATATGTTGTGAGAAGTTTAAAACAAATTATTGCACATTGAGAACGGCTGTCTCTGTTGTAACAGCCGCCACTCTCCTCTTCTGTTTAAAGAACGTTCCCTTTTGGTTTGCATATGAAGCTGAGCGAATAACTAACAATGTTCCATGGGGATGTCGCTCCAGAGTGGAGTTTTTTCTATCAGCTGCAGGTGCAGCGTTCTCCTGGTTACAAAGTATTTTAATTCCATGGCTTCCTTTTGCTTTGATATTACTGTTTAATTGTTTGACAGTCAGACGTATTTTAGTGGCCAGCAGAGCCCGCAGAAGACTTCGGGGTCACTGCGGCGAGAATCAGAGCGATCCAGAGATGGAGTCGAAGGAAATCCATCATTTTACTGTTCAGTGTATCAGGTAGTTTTATAGTGTTGTGGCTGACAGCTGCCGTGAGTTTTTTAACTACCAGACTGACAAACATCGAGCATTATCGAGGCGACTATGCAGCCCCTGCATATGTCGCCACTGAAACTGGATATCTACTCATGTATTTGAGCTCCTGTACAAACACCTGTATATATGCCGCGACCCAAACTAAATTCAGGGAAGAGCTAAAGAACTTTTTGAAATCTCCTTGGGCATTGTTTCTGACTTGTGTTAAATTAAATGGAAATCAAACTATCGCTTCCTCCTGTCACTAGAGCTCAATTGCAGCCCGTGCTCCGTTTCAGAATGGCCCTCGATCTGTTACCATGATAATGGATTGGTCTGTTTAAATAAACAAGTACAGCGAAAAATTTCCTCCACTTTGTGCCTGTTTTTGATGTTTGCTGCTTTCCCCGCGTGAACATAATCGATTTCTGCTAAAACAGTGTCCTTCCCACTCAAGATTCAAAGGGAAAAGTCATGATTGAGTGCAGCATTGGAGTAGAATATGTGGACGTCAGCTTTAACTGCTTCACACGGCAGGTACTCGAATGAGACGTTCAGTTTAATTAACAGATAAAGCGTTATCTAGTGTAGAAACAGTGCAAGATTTTACAATCATGGTTATTTTAATTCCTCTGTAATCTTGCGGGCACTGATCCCCCCATCAGACTCCGCTCCCATTGTCCCTTGGACCAATAGAACGGGGCCATCTCTCCTGATCAGTGTCTAATGATGGAGACATTAGGAACCTGACTCGTCAATGAGACAGTAGACACCTTTGTTCACGGATACTAACATAAAATCTCAGCTGGTCATCAATATGTTGGAATGTTATAACTGGGGAATTGACCATTCGACCCAAACAGTCGTTGCTGCCGTTCACACTCCACCTGAGCAAAAGGTTCGAATCACATTCCCGGCTCTGCCTCGACATGTCTTCAACCTATTTTTATTCCTGGATCTACACAACGTAATCTTGAATATTGTTATAATTTCGGCCTATGTGAATCCGACAGCCGGACGACTCTCTGTGCATTGAGGTATTTCTCTTACCCTCAGCTCTAAATCTCCTCCATTTATTCTTTAATCTGTGGCCGTAAGCTCTTGATCCCTCAATTAATGGGAGTAGTCTGCTTGTGTCGGTCCTCTACCGTAACATAGGGATCAGGCAGGGAGCGATTTGAATCATCCAGCTTCAGACACCGATCTTTTGCTGGATGTCCAGAAATGGCAGGGTTGGTATTTTATGAGATGATTCTTGCTGGAAGTTCTTGGGATATCACTTTGTTTGCAGAAGTGCCGTGTTGCATGTGAAGCATCCAGCATGCGATATGCATCATGAATATGCCCTGAACAACGAGTGCAGAACAGGGTCGGTCAGGCTGACAACATGGCTACAGGAAACGTTTAATGTAACTCTGGAAAGGGAGGATATTGGTAAAAGCAGTGGGTAGAGATCTGGGTAGAAGAATAGGCCGAGATAGATGTATGATGCTGATGAGTTATAGTTTAATAATGGCCATTAATACACTTACACCCAAAAAGTGTCACTGTAAGGAAAGCATTCATCCGACTGTCCTGAAGTCTGCTAATGTTGTACTCTATTGGTTAGTCTTCATACAGTTCCAATTCTAACCATTAGTCTTTACCTATTCAACGGGGAGGTAAATGGCAGCTTAAAGTACCAATAGGTTGTTGGGTCAGGATTGACTCTGCAAGTATGTTAAGGTTCAGTCTGATGTAATAATGAGAATTAATTAAAGACTGATTGATAAATTTCAGAGACCTTTAATCATTTAGTAACAGTGCGATGGTATCAGTTCTGCCATGGGACGTATCTGGGCATACATCAATATTTTGAGTTGACATCTACGAGACCAAAACAAAGATGTATTTATAATTCTAGACCTCAACTGGTCTGCAATTCAATGCACATCATGCTTCAGTTATACAGAGATTTGGTCAAACCCCATCTGGAGCGCTTCATTCGGTTTTGGGCACCGCAAGGATATATTGGTCTTGAAGCAGTTGCAGAGTAAAAATCCACTTACATATTAAAATCTAAAATCTAAATTTCAGAAAGTTAATGGACTGCGATAAATAAATGGATGAAGATAGTCAGGTATATAAAGCATCAATGCTTTCAGAAGCAGCAACTAACTATGAATGTTAAAAGTTCGTTATATATAAAGGAGTGGAATAATGTCAATGATTGGGAATGCCAATGGTTTACGAATTATCGATAGTTTGGTAAACCAACGTCTGCCTTTATGTTTGACTGCAGCTTTGCCTATGTCAGTTACTATGTCACTAGCTCTGGCGAGCCACTATGCACCTTCCACCCGTCTGAGAGTCAGCTCAGTGGGTCAGAGCCAGAGCTTCTGAGTCAGAATTTCGTGGGTTCATATCTCAATGAGCAGTCCGATTGCCGACCGTTTCTCATTAGCTCTCTCGGATCTTGGTCAAATTCCTCCTCCGTGAGACTTGAGCGTGTAACCTAGGTCGTCACTCCCAGTGCAGTACTGAGGGAGTGCTACATTGTCGGAGGTGCAGACTTCTTTAGAGGTGGCGTTTGCTCCCTCAGGGGGACATAAAAGATCCCATTGCAAGATGTCGAAGAAAAGCAGTGGAGTGCTTCCCGGTGTCCGGGCCAAAAGCTACCCCTCACCATCATTACAAAAGGAAAACAGTATTTTCAGTTTGTTGTTTGTAGTGCCGTGCTGTGCGCAAATTGGCTGCCGCATTCTCTTCATTGGCTGTAAAGCACTTTGAGACTTCTGGCGTTCATAAAAGACACTATATAAATGCAAGTATTCTGCCATCCGCTTTCTGTTTCAGTCTCTTTGTCTGAATTAAGGTCCAAGTTCCTTTGCCCCTTTTATATGTGGTACTGATGCATTAGGTGCGATGATAGATTTGGGAATAACAGAGAGGGGGTACTACAAGCGAAATTGAGTATCTCTCTGTCTCTAATAACAGCATATTTGAGAATAACGAAGAAGTTAAGAGATCGGAACATACTTATGCCTCGCACCTGTTTCAAATCACAACCTGAAGGAAATGCTAACGCCGGGAATCCTAGATGGTAACATTGTTAAATATCCAAAGGTTACACACGGAGGTAAAGATTTTAGATGTGATGGCGAGAGGCAATGACAAAGGGGGATAACATGTTTCGGGCAAAATCATGTCATTAAAAATTGGAGTCTTAAAATTGCTACAAGATACATGTTCGATACTGCGATCATTGAAGTTTACAAGATGGATGCCCTACAACTTGGCCACCATGCCACATGTTAGGACTGGCTACGAAAACTTGTGGGTAAAAAGAACAAAATAAAGGAACTGATTTTAAAATTGTAACATTTTTAAGGAGGTTTCCAAATCCAAGATTTGCAAGTAGAACCAAACTGGTTAAAGAAGCAGAATCTTCTCAAATGTCCTAAAATTACAATTCAAATCATTAGCGATTAAGAAAACTCAAACTGCCAATTTTAATAGTTGAAAGTCTCACGTCCAGAACTAGAAATCTTCCCATAATTTAAAATAATAAGCAGAATTTCAATGTGGCCACAATCAAATATGGGTTTTCACAATTTAATAGGTTAGTTCACCTCAAAGGCTCCAGTGTAATTCAGGCCAATATTTTATTAACTAACAACAATATAGCACAGATAAAATGATTAAAAAGCACATGCTTACAAAATCCTAGTAAATTACGTCATCTGTTTTCTTTTGTTCTTTAGGCGCCTTTCCAAATAACTGTAACATATCTGAAGAAAAAGGTGGATTTCACAGTTAAAGATAATCTTTAACATTTTTGTTCAAAAGAGAAAGAGGGCGGACCACATCCAATAGCACCGACACATACACACAGGATTTATAAAGAGACAGTACACTGAAATCTTGCAGCCTTTCATAATAGAAAAGGAACAGAATATTTCCCTTTCTTCTGCTACATTCCATCATAGACTACTTTATCCTTTTTCTCTCCAACCAGTTTTTAATTTCTGATGTTTGCTACTTAACCATATTTCGAATAACAGTCAATTATAATCAAGACGAACTGGTTACCTTTCTGAGTCCTGTGAATCGGACCAATTTAATCTGTCGGCAACTTGCTCACTATCTACCCCATCAGTTCCCGTTAATGCCTTGAAAACTTTGATCAAGTCACCCCTTACCATCTAAATTCCAGGGAATACCACCGTTGTTTTTTTAATCTCTCCTCGTAATTTTGCCCATAGATTCTGGTAAATCTGCGCTGCACTCCATCCAAGGCCAATATATCCTTCCGAAGGTATGGTCTAACCAGAGATTTATATAGCTGTAGCATAAATTATACCCTCTTGTATTCTAGACCTCTAGATATAAAGTCCATCATTCCATTAGCCTGTTTGATTATTTCTGTATCTATCCATGACATTGTAAAGATCTATGTACATAGGCACCAAACTCGCTTTGGACCGCCACTGTTTCTAGCTTTTATTCATTTAGAAGGTACTCTATTCTATCCTTTTATATTCAACGTGGCTGAACTCACGTTTGCCTGTATTGAAATCCATTTACCACAGTGTTTGACCATTTACTTAACCTATCACTATCTCTTTGTAATTGTATGATTCCGTTGATTTAACGTAAAATTTAACTGAGGAAATCACCTTAAAATAATCTCAATGTAATGAGCACAATGCACACCCTGGCACTTGTGTGGCATGAATGCTACTTGCCACTTATCGGTCCAGGCCTGAATGTCTGTGATGACTACACGAGATTGTGGTCTACGTGGCAAGCACAACCGTTTTTCCGTTGTTACGTCAGAGCTCCACAAACTTTTGTACCTGTTCAACTCTCACTATAAAATACAAAATATATGCTACACACACTTACAGATGTTATTCATCCTGTACACTGCAACGTAATTGCTACCCTAAGATGCAGACGGCGGTAGTAGTTTACTTCTTCTCCCAGAGCTCGCTCGCAATTGTCTTATTGATGTGTGAGATTACTTCTATCCGATGTCTATTAGCCCCCATTTGTCAAAAGAAAAAGCTGAAAGTTCCGGCCCTGGTAGATCGCCAAAAATGTTAGTAAAAGCACATATATTGTCTTTTGACTTGAGTAGTATGAATTCAGTCGTTGCTTCCGGTTCAGTAACTTTATTTCTTCAGTCAGCATGAAAAGCACGTTACAAGCAGAGTAGATTAAACAGATACGAATACAGAAATGTAAACATGCATTTCTAAGCACAAGTTGTCTCTTCTTATATGATTCTTGTTCCCCTAGTAAAATTAAATCGGTTACTTCTCCCTTGATTGGATTCCTTCTGTCACCTGACTTAACATGACAATCTCCCTTCAGTAATTTTCGATTGCCATTAGCCTGATCCAAGACCTCGGTTATCCTGCACGTAACATTACCTTATCTCGCCTGTCCTCATTCATTAATCTGTCTGCATTCTGTGTGAAAATCAGTTGCATTTTAATGACTTCTTTACTTGCAAAAGTTTGCAGCCGAAAGTCTTTCTTCTGGCAGGCGTCCAGTGTCCAGGTACAATGCTTCATTTCAATTAATTACGCACACACACACACACTCTCTTGCAATAATGTTTCATATTCTCAATGCTAAACTAGTTTAATGTTCCTCCTATTTATCTGCCCAGCTACTTTTGTAACGTCTCAGTTACCTGATGCTTTTATTTTCTCTGCTCAGCTAACTGTTAGTTTCCCATCAAGCGCTCTGCCTCTTCCTTCAAGAGGGAGTGCAGCGAAGGTTCACCAGACAGACTCCTGGGATTGCAGGTCACTCGTATGAGGAGAGATTGGGTCGACTAGACCTGTATTCATTAGAGTTTAGAAGAATGAGAGAGGATGTCATGGAAAAGTATAACATTCTGACAGGGCTAGACAGACTGGATGCATGAAGGAAGTTTCCCCTGGCTGGCAGTCGAGAACGAGGGGTCACAGACTCAGGATACGGGTAGTACATTTAAGACTGAGATGAGGATAAATTTCTTCATCCTGAGGCTGCTGAACTTGTGGAATTCTCTAAAACAGAAGGCTGTGGAGGCCAAATCACTGAATATATTTAACAAGGAGATAGGTAGATTTCTAGACAGAAAAAGCATCAAGCTGTATGGGGAGAGAGGGGGAATACGGTATTCAGATAGAGGATCAGCCACGATCATATTGAATGATGGAGCAGCTCGAAGGGCCGAATGGCCTAGTCCTGCTCCTATTTTTCTATGCTTCTATGTTTCTTTGTCCCATGTTCCAGCACAACTCCTCTACTCTTCTTGCAATATTACAATTGGGCTCGGTAGAACTTTGCATCTGAGTGTCAGTGCGGAATGTGTGTTCGATGTCTGGAACGGGCTTCAAGCCAAAACATTATGATACAGCTGGGATAGAGTTCCAGCGCAGGACTCACCTGAAAGCACCAAAATATTTGTTTCCCATCGATCTGCACATTCAAACCTTAGCCCGCACTCATTCCAGCAGCCCCGCAACAATCCAAATATCTCCCTCTTCTGCTCCTTGTATGTTGCCTCTTAGAATGCAAATCATGGAATCATAAAATGCACAGCACAGAAGGGGCCATGCGGCTCATCATGTCTGAACTGGCTCTTTGAAGGAGCTATCCAAGTAGTCCAAATCTCCTGTTCATTCTCCATAGCCCTATTTTCTCCCTTCAAGTATTTATCCAATTCCCTTTCAAAAGTTACTATTACCTCTGTTGAAATCAAATGTATTGGCCGCCTTGTGGCGATGGCGGTCACCCACGAGCGTGTGAATATTATGATTTTGTGCATTTAGATGTTATTGTACATAATGGTCCGTAATTTCCGATAGGAGGCATCCTGCATGCAGATGCCTCCTATCGGGATAATATCTATGCCCTTACCTGAGGGCTCCCGAGTAGCAGACTCTTCCACTCCTGGGCCTCTCCTGGTGCATGCACACAGAGGACCAGGTATCCCAGGGGCGCAGGCGGGTCGCAAGCATCCTTATGATCACGTGGACCAGGCGAGCCAATGGGAGAATGGGAGAAGGGAATCTCCTTCATACTTTTGATAGCTAGATCTGTCAAAAGTATGAATGGGGATTACGAAAAAAGACACACCATTACATAAATTTTCAAAAATCACGGTTTTAAAATGCATCAAAATTACATTAAATTAAATATTTTAGACAAAATTGTATTTTAATGAAAAATGTAATTAAAATTTTTGATGTGGATAAAATTAAACATAGCATTCTTAAACGTATTTTTACATTATAAATTAGAAGAAAAATGTCATTTGTTTACCTTTTTAATCTGTTATTTTTTTACCAGGTTTATAGATTTTTAAGGGATTTCAACAGGCAGACGTTCTGCAGGAAGTGGAACACTCAACCCACTAAAGCCCTTCTCCAGTGCAGGCGTGCGATCTATCAAGAGGATCGTTGACAGATTGGAAGTGCCGGTTTTCAGCACACAGCTCGTGCACACCCATAGGCATCAGAAATAATGGGCCAATGTATTCTTCCTTATTATCTATGTTTATGGGTGCTAATACGGACTGGCGAGCATATTTTTCCTTGTGATGTGCATTACGTATATGTACTCGAACTGGAGGGAAGTGAATCGTGGTGTCCCACCAGGAACGGTGCTGGTGCCGCAACTATTCACTATATGTATTTATGATTTCGATTACACAATATTCCATTCCGCTGATGTAAAACAGATTGGTGGCATAGTAAGTAGTGTAGCTGAGTCCATGCAATTACAAAGAGGCAGTACTAGATTAAGGCCGAGAAATTAATCAAGGGCAGTTGAGAAAAATGTGCGGTGTCGGATTCAGTTCCATTGAGCGCAATAGAGCTGAATATCAGGCGCTGCGTATGATGGGCGGCCGATCCGATACCGCCCAATTTTCGTCACCGCCCGAGATGAATTTTTAGCCTTTATAGGTGAGTGGATAAAATATAGGACTGGGAGGTTTCATGATTAGATGCCACAGCAACAGCCAAAATACTGGGGTGTTTCCAGTAACATGTTGAATACAAGCTGCAACACACGGCCGTGTTCAAACTTACTGTAAACATAGATTTAAACTAGCTCTGTGATGCTGTAAGCAAGCTAAATCCAGCTACAGCTGTTGATACACTTAAATTATGGTTATGCCTCAAATGATAGAACAATGGCTGGGACGAAAATCATGTCAACATTCAAGATTAAAACAAAGAAATAATTTTGGCTTATATAGCACGTTGCAGGAACTCAGGACGTCCCAAAGCACTTTACAGCCAATGAACTACTTTGGACGTTGTTGTAATGTAGGAACATCGCAGCCAATGTGAGCACGACACTATCCCACAAACAAAAATGAGACAATGACCAGACAATCTGTTTTAATCAATGTTGGTAAAGGGATAAATATTAGCGAGGACACCTGCAGACCTCCTCTGCACTTCTTCCAGCATCAACTTGGGATCTTTTACGTCGGCCAGAGAAGGCAAACTGTGTCTCAATTTAAAGTCTCACCCGAAAGGCAGCACTTACAGCATTTCAGCACTCCCTCTGTAGTGCACTGGAGTGTCGTCTTGTGTTCAGGTCTCTGGAGAGGGGCTTAAAGCGACGACCATCTGGGTCAGATGCATGAGTGCTACCAGTGCACAACGTTTGACAGCAGAATGATATAGGAGAGGGAGATGAAGGATAAGAGGATTGAAGAAATATGGCCCCAGGGTGGGTAGCTATGATTAGATGTATTTGTGGGTCGGAAGTTGATCACAGTCATGGACTGGCTGGGCCCAGTTGCCTGTTTCCGTGTTCTTACTGCAATGTATTTCTCTGTAAGATTAAGCACTTACTGTGATTCTGAAAATTTAACCTTTCTTATCGAATTAAAATAAGAAGTACTTGCATCTTATACCGTTTTACTTCCTCTGAGTCCAAAATGTTTTTCACAGCCTATCATTTGTGTTTCAAGAGCGGCTACTCTTGTTAGGGAGAAATATTCAGCAACCAATGAGGCATACAGCAAGGCACCAAAGTCGAGTTATATATTACAAAGGATTACATAGGATATACAGCACAGCAACAGGCAATGTCGGCGTTTATGCTCTGTCAGCATAACACTCTATACCCTTCTCCCTCATATGCTTCTCTAGCGTCCACTTAAATACACCTATACTTATCGCCACAACCTCTCGCTGTGCTAGCGAGCTCCACATTCTCACAACTCTCTGGGTAAAAAGGTTCTTTCTGATTTCCCTACTTGAATTCTTGGTGACTATCTTATATGGTTGGTGTCTAGTTTTGCTCTTCCGAACAAGTGGAAACACTCTCTCTGCATCTACACTATCAAAACTTTTCATAATTTGAAAGATCACTACTCGGTTACCCCTCAGCCCTCTCTTTTCAAGAGAGAAAAGACCCAGCCTGTTCATCCTTTTCTGATAGTTATAACGTTGTATTTCTGGTATCATCCTTGCAAATCTTTTTTGCTTCCACTCCTATGCCACTATATCCTTTTTTATAATATGGGGACCAGAATTTTATGCAGTACTCCAAGTATCCCTTAACATTACAGGGGATTTGGTGTCCGACATTCAAATGATCCACTATTTCGAAGAAGAGCAGGGCAGTCCGGGCCAATATTTACCTCTCAACCAACATCGCGAAAACAGATTATCTGGTCTTTATCACGTTGCTGTTTGGAGGTCCTTGCTCTGTGCAAATTGACTGCGGCATTTCCCACGTTACAAAAGTGACTAGACTTAAAATATCCTGTGCAGCGATTTGGGACGTCCTGATATGTTGAAATGTGCTATATAAACGCAAGTCTTTCTTTCTATATATTCTTAACCTTACTTAATGCTTCGGAAGTTACATGATTAGAATCTTGCTGTGCCGGTCTCTTAACATCCTAAGATCATTTAAAAGTTACAGAAGCTTAAAATGGAAAGCCTATATTATATCAGACGATGGGCACGTTGATTAATCTAAAAACAATTGGACTAACTTATTATGCTTCTGCCTATGAACACATTATATAACAGGTTTTTACTTGCTTGTCTGTTCAGGACGGGGAATTCTCAAAAAGGACAAAACTGCTGCAGCTTCCGAAATATCTAACTGGCGAATGGAAAGCAGAATTCGTGGTGTGCATCAGCTTGGAGTTACTGGTCTTTTGCATTATGCACTGAAGGAAATAGTATCTCTCGCTGGACTCATGTAGTGTTAATTTACACTCGTCTTGTTAAACGTATTCTCCCTACTGAGATGTGAATTAAAATTAACTTTGATGACATTTGGTGGACAAGATCCTGTCTGCTGTCGAGGAGTCTGGGTCATTCAATGGGATTGCAGACTCATTAATTAAGCAATATTTTGCGCATCACGCCTAGAATGATGGAGTGCACTGGCTTCCCACTGCTGGCTGGAGTGGTCCTCATGTCTTGGACCCATTCTTCAGGGCATCTTCCTCATGCATATCACATGCTGTTATCGCATTCATGGGCAACAGCTCACTGCTGCTCACACAGCGTTCACCCAAGTTCAGGCAGCTGGAGGCATCCGATACAAACCATTTCTGGACTTTCTGGCTATCTTCCCAAAGCTCGTGGGGATGGCAGTGGGAGGAGTGGGGGTGGTGGTCTGTAGATGTTTGATTAGAATGTCTCCATGCATGATTCTGTTGTTTCCGGTAGCGGGCAAGCTATCAAATACATTCCTCTCATAGTTCATTAGCAAAACGACAGAACCATATTCTAGGGAAAGCATTCAATTTCGACACTTAACTACCCTTACCTGACTTGCATTAGATTGTAAATTGATACCAGGTTAATTTTCTTGGCGAGTCCAACAGATATACCGCTCTCAAACAGATATACTGCTTTGGATACTGATGGGGGGAATGGCTTACCAGGGGAAGGCAGCAGCAGCCAACTTCCTGGCACCAGGGGTGGCTCTGCTGCACAGGACGGGAGGAGAAAGAGTGGTAGAGCTATAGTAATCGGGGATTCTATTGTACGGAGAATTGATAGGCGTTTCTTCAGCAGCAAATGAGACTCCAGGATGGTGTGTTGCCTCCCTGGTGCAAGGTTCACGGATGTCTCAGAGCGGCTGCAGAATATCTTGGAAGGGGAGGGTGAACAGCCAGTTGTCGTGCTGCATATAGTTACCAAAGATATACGTAAAAAACGGGATGAGTTCTTAAAAGCTGTATATAGGGAGTTAGGAGGTAAATTAAAAAATCGGACCTCAATGGTAGTAATCTGAGGATTGCTACCAGTGCCAGGTGCTAGTCAGAGTAGAAATAGAAGAATATTTCAGATGAATACGTGGCTAGAGGAATGGTGCCGGGGGAGAGATTCATATTCCTGGGACATTGGAACCGGTTGTGGGGGAGGTGGGACCAGTTCAAACCGGACGGTTTGCACAGGGGCAGGGCGAGGACCAATGTCCTAGGGGTAGTGTTTGCAATTGCTCTGCAGGAGGGTTTAAACTAAAATGTCAGGGTGTTGGGAACCTGAGCAGGGGGACAGAGGAAAGTGAAACAAGGATAAAAGCTTAATATTGGAAGGAGAAAAAAAGAAGTTGCAGTCAGAGAAATCAACGGTTTAAATCAAACATGGCCACAGTAAATAATAATTCTAATAGGTCTAAGAGAGTTTAAAAAACAAGCCTGAAAGCTTTGTGTCTTAATGCGAGGAGCATTCGTAATAAGTTGGATGAATTAGCTGTGCAAATAGAGGCAAACGAATATGATTTGATTGGGATTACAGAAATATGGCTCCAGGGTGGTGAAGGCTGGGAACTCAACATCCAGGGTTATTCAATATTCAGGAAAGATAGGAAAAGAGGAAAGGGAGGTGAGGTAGCATTAATGTTAAAGAAGGGATTAACACAATTTTAAGGAAGGATATTAGCTCTGATGATGTGGAATCCGTATGGGTAGAATTGTGAAATACCAAGGGGCAGAAAATGTTATTGGGAGTGTTATATAGACCTCCAAAGAGTAATGCAGAGGTTGGGGATGGCATTAAAAGGGAAATCAGAGCAGCGTGCAAAAAGGGCACAGCAGTCATCATGGGTGACTTTAATCTACATATAGATTGGGCTAACCAAATTAGTAACAATAATGAGAAGGATGAATTCCTGGAGTGTTTATGGGATACTTTCCTGGACCAATACGTCGAGGAATCAACCAGAGATCAGGCCATCTTAGGCTGGGTATTATGTAGCGGGAAAGGATTAATTAGCAATCATGTTGTACGAGGCCCCTTGGGTCGGAGTGATCATAATATGATCGAATTCTTCCTTAAGATGGAGATTGAAGTAATTTACTCAGAGACTAGGGTCCTGAATTTAAATAAAGTAAACTAAGATGCTCTGAGGCGCGAATTGGGTTGGATTGATTGGGGAATGTCACTCAAAAGGGTTAATGCTGGATAGGCAAAGGCAAACATTCAAAGTCAGCATGGATGAACTACAAAATTTGTTCATCCCAGTTCGGAATAAACATTAAAAAAATAAGGTCACTCAACCGTGGCAAACGAGGGAAATTAGGGATAGCATAAGATCCAAGGAGAGGACATATAAATTGGCCAGAAAAAGCAGTATTCCAGAGGATAGGGAGCAGTTTAGGATTCAACAAAGGAGGTCAAAGGGATTAATTAAGAAAGGGAAAATAGAATATGAGAGTAAGCCTAAAGGGGACATAAAAAATGACTGTAAAAGCTTTTATAGATACGTGAAGAGAAAATGATTGTTGATGTCAAGCGTAGGTCACTTGCAATCAGAATCAGGGGAATTTATAATTGGGAACACAGAAAAGGCAGAGCAATTAAATACATATTTTGGTTCTGTCTTCACAAAGGAGGACACAGATAACCTCCCAGAAATGTCGGGGAACATAGGGTCTGATGAAAGGGAGGAACTGAAAGAAATCAGTATTTGTAGGGAAATGGTGTTAGGGAAATTGATGTGATTGAAGGGCGATAAATCCCCAGGGCTTGATAATCTACATTCTAGGGTACTTAAGGAAGTGTCCCTTGAAATAGTAGAATAATAGCTGATCATCTTCCAACATTCGATGGAATCTGGAACAGTACCCATGGATTGGAGGGTAGCTAATGTTACCCCACTATTCAAAAAAGGTGGTAGAGAGAAAACGGGGAATTACAGACCAGTAAGTCTGACATCGGTAGTGGGGAAAATGGTAGAGTCCATTTAAAAGATGTAATAGCAGAGCACTTTGAAAACAGTGACAGGATCGGACAAAGTCAACATGGATTTAGAAAAGGTAAATCTTGCTTGATTAATATACTGGAATTTTTGGAGGATGTAACTGGTAAAATAGAGGGAGAACCAGTGGATGTGGTGTATTTGGACTTTCAGAAGGCTTTCGATAATGTCCCACATAAGAGATTAGCGTGTAAAGTTAAGGCACATGGGATTGGGGGCAAGGTATGACTTGGATAGAGAACTGATTGGCAGATAGAAAGCAAAGAGTTGGAATAAACTGGTCTTTTTCCAAGTGGCAGGCAGTGACTAGTGGGGATCCGCAGGGGTCGGTCCTTGGGCCCCAGCTATTCACAGTATATATAAATGAACTAGACAAGGGAACTAGATGTAATATCTCCAAATTTGCAGATGACACAAAGCTGGGTGGGCGTGTGTGCTGTGAGGAGGATACCGAGAAATTACAGGATGATTTGATCAGGTTGGGTGATTGGGCAGAAGCATGGGAGATGCAATATAACGTAAATAAATGTGAGGTTATCAACTTTGGTGTCAAAAACAGGAAGGCAGATTATTATCTGAATGGCAATAAATTGGGAGAAAGGGAAGTGCAACGAGACCTGGGTGTCCTTGTGCACCAGCCGCAGAAGCTATGCATGCAGGTGCAGCAGGTGGTTAAGAAGGCAAATGGTATGTTGGCCTTCATAGCGAGAGGGTTTGAGTACTGGAACAAGGATGTCTTGCTGCAGTTCTACAGGGCCTTGTTGAGACCACATCTTGCGTATTGTGGGCAGTTTTGGTCGCTTTATCTGAGGAAGGATATTCTTGCCATGGAAGGCGTTCAGCTAATATTGACCAGGCTGATACCTGGGATGGCAGGAATGAAGTATGAGGAGAGATTGGGTCGATTGTGCTTGTACTCGCTGGAGTTTAGAAGAATGAGAGGGAATCTAAATGACATTTATAAAATTCTGGCAGGACTGGACAGACTAGATGCAGGGAGGATGTTCCCGATGGTCAGGGAATGCAGAACCAGGGGTCACAGTCTATGGATAAGGGATAGGCCTTTTAGGACAGAAATGTGCAGGAATTTCTTCACCCAGGGAATGGTGAACCTGTGGAATTCTCTACCACAGAAGGCAGTAGAGGCCAATTCATTAAATACATTCAAGAAGGAGTTGGATTTATTTCTTAAGGCTAATGGGATCAAGGGATATGGGGAGAAAGCAGGGACTGGGTACTGAACTTGGATGATCAACCATGATCGCATTGAATGGCAGAGCAGGCTCGAGGGACCGAATGGCCTACTACTGCTCCTATCTTCTATGTCTCTAAGTGTCAATGAGTCATGTGCAGGTGATTTAAGCTAGGAAGGGATGGGACAGGATAGAAAAAAGCTGACCTCTTCCTTGAGTTGAGGGATCTAGAACTGATGGCAGTAGATTAAAGAATAGATTGAAGAGGTTTAGAACGGATGGTCGGAGAATCCTATTTCGATGGAGAGTGGTGAAGCTGTGGAATGAATAGAGGCAGAAATTACGTCAGTATTGGAGATTACGTTGTGTAGTTGGAGGGATTAATATAGTTTGATGTGATGTTGAGACCGGGCTGGCAAAATGGTTGGATCTATTTGCTCGTCTGGACGGTAAACACTGAGAAGGCCTGGTTGATTGAAATAGCCTTTTTCACACTCATAACATTACAACATTTTGATAAGCAGTTAAGATTTTAAATAAATATCTGGGAAACAAAGATTTTAATGTCACATTTAGGAGTCAAGTTCCTACTTTCTCCATCATGAGACACGGATTAAGAGCCAGGGCCCTGTTCTCTTGGTCCAGGCGACAATGGGGTGTGGAGTCTGATGGGGTGATCAGCGCCTGCAACATTCACAGCAAGATTACAGAATTACAGATAACCAGGATAGTGAAACCCTTGATTGCTTGTACACTGAATAAATGTGTATCTGTTAATTAATCTGTGGCGTTTCATTCCAATAACGGTGGTCTCAGGCATTACCGCAGACGCACATATGTTCCACTCCACTATTCAGGCTCAATCATGCCTGTTCTCTTTGAATCTTCAGCGTGAAGTGCGCTGCATTAGCGGCAATCGATTATGTTCACACGCTGACATGAGCAGACATGAAATACACGACACAAAGTCATAGAATCATGGAGTCATAACGGCACAGAAGGAGGCCTTTCGGCCCATCGAGTCCGTGCCGGCTCTCTGTAGTGCAATCCAGTCAGCCGCATTTCGCTGCTCTATCCCCGAGGCCTGCAAGCTTCTTTCCCTCAACTGTCTATCCTGTCTCCCGTTGGATAAGTTGAGTGTGTCCGCTTCCATCACTTCCGTCGACAGCGAGGTCCAGGTAATCAGCGCTCGCTGCATATAAAAGTTTTCCCTCACATCCCCACTGTATCTCTTGCCCAGAAACTTAAATCTGTGTAGAACCATAGAAAAATAGGAGCAGGAGAAGTCCATTCGGCCCTCCGAGCCTGCACTACCATTCAATATGATCATGGCTGATCCTCTATCTCAATACCATATTCCCGGTCTCTCCCCATAACTCTAGAAACATAGGAACATAGAAGGTAGGAGCAGGAGTAGGCCATTCGGCCCCTCGAGCCTGCACCGCCATTCAATGCGATCATGGCTGATCATGCACATTCTGTACCCAGTTCCTGCTTTCTCCTCATATCCCTTGATCCCATTAGCCGTAACAAATATATCCACTCCTTCTTGAATATCTTTAACGAATTGGCCTCTACTGCCTTTTGTGGGAGAGAATTCCACAGGTTCACCACTCTCTCGGTGAAGAAATTCCTCCAAATTTCTGTCCTAAATGGCTTTCCCCTTATCCTTAGACTGTGACCCCTGGTTCTGGACTACCCGACCATCGGTAACATCCTTCCTGCATCTAGTCTGTCCAGTCCTGTCAGAATTTTATAAGTTTCAATGAGATCTCCTCTCATTCTACAAAACTCCAGCGAGTATAAGCCAAATCGACCCAATCTCTCCTCAAACATTATACCTGCCATGCTAGGTATCAGCATGGTGAATCTTCGCTGAACTCTCTCCATAGCAAGAACATCATTCCTCAGATAAGTTAACCAAAACTGCACACAATACTCAAGATGTCGTCTCACCAAGGCCCTGTACATTTGCAGCAAGACACCCTTGTTCCTGTACTCAAACCCTCTCGCTACGAAGGCCAATATACCATTTGCCTGGAGGTGGGGAAGCATTGCTGGTTAAAGAGGGGATTAACACAATTGTAAGGAAAGATATTAGCTCTGATGATGTGGAATCTGTATGGGTAGAACTCAGAAATACCAAAGGGCAGAAAACGTTAGTCAGAGTGGTGTATTGACTCCCAAACAGTAATGCAGATGTTGGGAATGGCATTAAAAGGGAAATTAGAGAGGCGTGCAATAAGGGCACAGCAGAGAACATGGGTAACTTTAATCTACATATAGATTGGGCTAACCAAATTAGTAACAATACTGTGGAGGAGGAATTCCTGGAGTGTATACGGGATGGTTTCCTGGACCAATATATCAAGGAACCAACTAGGGATCAGACCATCTTAGATTGGGTATTATGCAATGAGAAAGGATTAATTAGCAATCTTGTTGTGCGAGGCCCCTTGTGTCGGAGCGATCATAAAATAATAGAAATCTTCATTAAGATGGAGAGTGAAGTAGTTGACTCAGAGACTGATGTCCTGAAATAAAATAAAGAGAACTATGATGGTATGAGACACGAGTTGGGTAGGATTGATTGGGTAATATCACTCAAAGTGTTGACGGTGGATAGGCAATGGCAAACATTGAAAGACAGCATGGATGAACTACATAATTTGTTTATCCCAGTTTGGCATAAAAATAAATCAAGAAAGGTGACTCAACCGTGGCTAACAAGGGAACTTAAGGATAATATAAGATCCAAAGAGAGGACATATAAACTGGCCATAAAAGCAGCAAACCTGCGGTTAGGGATCAGTTTAAGATTCAGAAAAGGAGGACAATGGGATTAATTAAGAGGAGGATTATAGATCATGAAAGTAAGCTTGCAGGGAACATATAAATTGACTGTAAAAGCTTTTATAGATATGTGAAGAGAAAAAGATTGGTGCAGTGAAGCGTAGGTCACTTGCAGTCAGAATCAGGGGATATTACAATGGGGAACAAAGAAATGGCTGACCAATTAAATACATATTTTGGTTCTGTCTTCACAACGGAGGACACAAATAAGCTCCAAGGGATGTCGGGGAACATAGGGACTAATGAGAGGGAGGAACTGAAATGAATCAGTATTTGTAGGGAAATGGTGCTAGGGAAGTAGACGGGATTGAAGGCCAATAAATCTCCAGGGCCTGATAATCTACATCCTAGGGTATTAAGGAAGTGGCCCTGGAGTTAGTAGATGCATTGCTGGTAATCTTCCAGAACTCGATAGACTCTGGAACAGTACCCATGGATTGGAGGGTAGCTAATGTTAACCCACTATTCAAAAAAGGTGGTAGAGAAAAAGCAGGAAATTATAGACCGGTAAGACTGACATCGGTAGTGGGGAAAATGCTACCAATGTCAGGCTTACCGGTCTATGTGTCTGTCCGGCTATACACTCTAAAGTTATAGAGCATACCTACACGCGCGTTACATCAAAAGAAAGCTTACGATTCCGGAACGGTCATAAGCATATTTACTTTTCGGTCAGACAAAAATTGTTCAGACAATATACAAAAAAACTTCAATGTTCCACCCATTATCTGCTAATTAGCATTGAGTGATGTCAAGGTTGACCAATCCTGTGACCTGATGATTGCCCAATCCTACAGTTCAGTCACTTGATGTTTGGCCAATCGCTGCGTCTGTGGGCGGGACTAATGACTTTGAACTCAGGCATCGGGCAGCCATCACTTCAACTACTTCCAGCTCAAAATCTGCTAATCCAGCTTCGAAAAAGTTAGTATCTCTTTTAAAAATAACATAAGATTTACCAAAAACGTTTTATAAGTACTTTCACTTTCATATTTGAAGGTATTAAAAAGTAGAAATGTTGCCCGGCAGCAGATTCACAGAGGGACAGAGAGAAAGGGCCGAAAACCTGGGACTCGATTTAAACTGCCTGGCCCAAAACAGCCCTGGCAACGGCGGGTCCCCCCCCAGCTAGTTATCGTCATATATAAAGGTGTTGGTTTGTCTGTATGTCTGTATGTCTGTCTGTCTGCATGTCTGTCTGTATGTCGGTCTGTCTGCTATACACTCAAAAGTTATAGAGCGTACCTACACATATGTTATATCAAAAGAAAGGTTATGATCAGGAGAGTGTCATAGGCATATTTACTTTTTGCTCAGACAAAAATTGTTCGGACAGTAGACAAAATAGTTTCAAAAATCCGCTCATTAGCGGTTGACCAATCCTACCGCTCATTAGCTTTGAGTGACGTGATGGTGGACCAATCCTACAGTTCAGTGACCTGATGGTTGACCAATCGGTGCATCACGGGCAGGACCTAATCCTGCAGCCTCCTGAAACTTCGCCGCCATTTTTTAATACCAACAGCGACAGCACCAGCACAACCAACACCCACATTGCAGCTCCAGCACGGTGTCCCTCTCCCTGCCTGATGGAGCGGGAGGTGAGTTGGGGTCACTCGGGCCGGGCCTGATGACCGCCCAGCCCGAGACACAGAGTGGGGGAGTGGCAGCGGCCGGCCTTAAACCGTGCAGCCCAAGACACAGAGCGGGGGAGTGGCAGCGGCCGGCCGTAATAAAAAATGTAATAGCAGAGCACTTGGAAAGCAGAGACAGGATTAGACAAAGTAAACATGGATTTACAAAAGGTAAATCGTGCTTGACTAATTTACTGGAATTTTTTGAGAATGTAACTGGTAAAATAGATAAGGGACAACCAGTGGATGTGGTGTATTTGGGCGTTCAGACGTCTTTCGATAAGGTCCTGCATAAGAGATTAGCATGCAAAATTAAGGCACATGGGATTGCGAGCAAGGTATTGACTTGGATAGAGAACTGGATGGCAGACAGAAAGGAAAGAGTTGGAATAAATGGGTCATTTTCCAAGTGGCAGCCAGTGACGAGTGGGGTACCGCAAGGATCAGTCCTAGGACCCCAGCTGTTCACAATATATATTAATGATCTGGACGAGTGAATTGTTGAATATTCGGACCAAACATTATTAGAGATTATCGTGCTCTAACATTATTTTTAGTGAATCTACTCTAACATCACTGGTGGAGATTCAACGCTAAAATTATTTGCGGTGGCTCCCTTCTAACATAAAAAGAGATACTAACTTTTTCGAAGCTGGATTAGCTGATTTTGAGCTGGAAGTAGTTGAAGTGATAGCTGCCCGATGCCTGAGTTCAAAGTCATTAGTCCCGCCCACAGGCGCAGCGATTGGCCAAACATCATGTGACTGAACTGAAGGATTGGTCAATCATCAGGTCACAGGATTGGTCAACCTTGACATCACTCAATGCTAATTAGCAGATAATGAGTGGAATCTTGAAGGTTTCTTGTATATTGTCTGAACAATTTTTGTCCGACCTAAAAGTAAATATGCTTATGAACGTTCCGGAATCTTAAGCTTTCTTTTGATGTAACGTGCGTGTAGGTATGCTCTATAACTTTAGAGTGTATAGCCGGACAGACACACCGAAGGACAGACAGACAAACAGACAGACAGACAGACAGACAGACAGACCGATCCTTTTATATATATAGATGGACTCTAGCATTTTCCCCACTACCGATTTCAGGCTTACCAGTCTATAATTCCCTGGTTTTTCTCTACCACCTTTTTTGAATAGTGGAGTATCATTAGCTACCCTCCAATCCATGGGTACTGTTCCAGAGTCTATCGAGTTCTGGAAGATTACCAGCAATGCATCTACTAACTCCAGGGCCACTTCCTTAATACCCTAGGATGTAGATTATCAGGCCCTGGAGATTTATTGGCCTTCAATCCCGTCTACTTCCCTAGCACCATTTCCCTACAAATACTGATTCATTTCAGTTCCTCCCTCTCATTAGTCCCTATGTTCCCCGACATCCCTGGGAGCTTATTTGTGTTCTCGGTTGTGAAGACAGAAACAAAATATGTATTTAATTGGTCAGCCGTTTCTTTGTTCCCCATTATAAATTCCCCTGATTCTGACTGCAAGTGACCTACGCTTCACTGCACCAATCTTTTTCTCTTCACATATCTGTAAAAGCTTTTACAGTCAATTTATATGTTCCCTGCAAGCTTACTTTCATAATCTTTAATCCTCCTCTTAATTAATCCCATTGTCCTCCTTTTCGGAATCTTAAACTGATCCCTAACCGCAGGTTTGCTGCTTTTCTGGCCAATTTATATGACCTCTCTTTGGATCTTATATTATCCCTAAGTTCCCTTGTTAGCCACGGTTGAGTCACCTTTCTTGATTTATTTTTATGCCAAACTGGGATAAACAAATTATGTAGATCATCCATGCTGTCTTTCAATGTTTGCCATTGCCTATCCACCGTCAACACTTTGAGTGATATTACCCAATCAATCATACCCAACTCGTGTCTCATACCATCATAGTTCTCTTTATTTTATTTCAGGACATCAGTCTCTGAGTCAACTACTTCACTCTCCATCTTAATGAAGATTTCTATCATTTTATGATCGCTCCGACACATGGGGCCTCACACAACAAGATTGCTAATTAATCCTTTCTCATTGCATAATACCCAGTCTAAGATGGTCTGATCCCTAGTTGGTTCCTTGATATATTGGTCCAGGAAACCATCCCGTATACACTCCAGGAATTCCTCCTCCACAGTATTGTTACTAATTTGGCTAGCCCAATCTATATGTAGATTAAAGTTACCCATGTTCACTGCTGTGCCCTTATGCACGCCTCTCTAATTTCCCTTTTAATGCCATCCCCAACCTCTGCATTACTGTTTCGGGGTCAATACACCACTCCCACTAACGTTTTCTGCCCTTTGGTATTTCTGAGTTCTACCCACACAGATTCCACATCATCGAAGCTAATATCGTTCCTTACAATTGTGTTAATCCCCTCTTTAACCAGCAATGCTACCCCACCTCCAGGCAAATGGTATATTGGCCTTCGTAGCGAGAGGGTTTGAGTACAGGAACAATGGTGTCTTGCTGCAATTGTAAAGGGCCTTGTTGAGACGACATCTTGAGTATTGTGTGCAGTTTTGGTCAACTTATCTGAGGAATGATGTTCTTGCCATGGAGGGAGTTCAGCGAAGATTCACCTGGCTGATACCTAGCATGGCAGGTATGATGTTTGAGGAGAGATTGGGTCGATTGGGCTTATACTCGCTGGAGTTTTGAAGAATGAGAGGGGATCTCATTGAAATTTATAAAATTCTGACAGGACTGGACAGACTAGATGCAGGAAGGATGTTCCCGATGGTCGGACTGACCAGAACCAGGGGTCACAGTCTAAGGATAAGGGGAAAGCCATTTAGGACAGAAAGTAGGAGGAATTTCTTCACCGAGAGAGTGGTGAACCTGTGGAATTCTCTCCCACAGAAGGCAGTAGATTCCAATTCATTAAATATATTCAAGAAGGAGTGGACATATTTGTTAAGGCTAAAGGGATCAAGGGATATGAGGAGAAAGCAGGAACAGTGTACAGAATTTGCATGATCAGCCATGATCGCATTGAATGGAGGAGCAGGCTCGAGGGGCCGAATGGCCTACTCCTGCTCCTATCTTCTATGTTTCTATGTTTCTATGTTACACGCAAAAGAAGTCAAGGGCTATGGGGAGAGAGCGGGAATATGGTATTGAGATAGAGGATCAGCCATGATCATATTGAATGGTAGCGCAGTCTCGGAGGGCCGAATGGACTTCTCCTGCTCCTATTCTTCTATGGTTCTACACAGATTTAAGTTTCTGGGCAAGAGATACAGTGGGGATGTGAGAAAAACATTTTAATGCAGCGAGCGCTGATTAGCTGGACCTCACTGTCGATGGAAGTGGTGGAAGCGGACACACTCAATTTTTCCAACGAGAGACAGGATAGACAGTTCAGGAAAATAAACTTGCAGGCCTCGGGGATAGAGCAGCGAAATGCAGCTGACTGGATTGCACTACAGAGAGCCGGCACGGACTCGATGGGCCGAATGGCCTCCTTCTGTGCCGTTATGACTCCATGATTCTATGACTTTGTGTCGTGTATTTGATATCTGCTCATACCAGCGTGTGAACATAATCGATTCCCGCTAATGCAGCGCACTTCATGCTGAAGATTCAAAGAGAACAGGCATGATTGAGCCTGAATAGTGGAATGGAACATATGTGTATCTGCGGTAATGCCTGAGACCACCGGTATTGGAATGAAACGCCCCAGATTAATTAACAGATATACATGTATTAAGTGTAGAAGCAATTAAGGGTTTCACAATCCTGGTTATCTGTAATTCTGTAATCTTGCTGTGAATGTTGCAGGCGTTGATCACCCCATCAGACTCCACACCCCATTGTTGCCTGGACCAAGAGAACAGGGCCCTGTCTCCTAATCCCTGTCTCATGATGGAGAAAGTAGGAACTTGACTCCTAAATGTGACATTAAAATCTTTGTTTCCCAGATATTTATTTAAAATCTTAACTGCTTATCAAAATGTTGGAATGTTATTAGTGTGAATAAGGCTATTTCAATCAACCAGGCCTTCTCAGTGTTTACCGTCCAGACGAGCAAATAGATCCAACCATTTTGCCCGCCTGGTCTCAACATCACATCAAACCATATTAATTCCTCCAACTACACAATGTAATCTTCAATGTTGACGTAATTTCTGCCTCTATTAATTCCACAGCTTCACCACTCTCCATTGAAATAGGATTCTCCGACCGTCCGTTCTAAATCTCTTCAATCTATTCTTTAATGTACTGCCATGAGTTCTAGATCCCTCAACTCATGGAAGCGGTCAGCTTTTTTCTATCCTGTCCCGTCCCTTCCTAGCTTAAATCAGCTGCACAAGACTCATAGAAACTTAGAGACATAGAAGATAGGAGCAGGAGTAGGCCATTCAGACCTTCGAGCCTACTCTGCTATACAATGCGATCATGGCTGATCATCCAAGTTCAGTACCCACTCCCTGCTTGCTCCCCATATCCCTTGATGCCATTAGCCTTAAGAAATAAATCCAACTCCTTCTTGAATATATTTAATGAATTGGCCTCTACTGCCTTCTGTGGTAGAGAATTCCACAGGTTCACCGCTCTCTGGGTGAAGAAATTCCTGCACATTTCTGTCCTAAAAGGCCTACCCCTTACCCTTAGACTGTGATCCCTGGTTTTGGATTCGCCGACCATCGGGAACAACATCCCTGCATCTAGTCTGTCCAATCCTGCCAGAATTTTATAAATTTCAATGAGATTCCCTCTCATTCGTCTAAACCCCAGCGAGTACAAACACAATCGACCCAATCTCTCCTCATACGTCATTCCTGCTATCCCAGGTATCAGCCTGGTCAATATTCACTGAACGCCTTCCATGGCAAGAATATCCTTCCTCAGATAAAGCGACAAAAACTGCCCACAATACGCAAGATGTGGTCTCAACAAAGCCCTGTAGAACTGCAGCAAGACATCCTTGTTCCTGTACTCAAACCCTCTCGCTATGAAGGCCAGCATACCATTTGCCTTCTTAACCACCTGCTGCACCTGCATGCTTACCTTCTGCGGCTGGTGCACAAGGACACCCAGGTCTCGTTGCACTTCCCCTTCTCCCAATCTATTGCCATTCAGATAATAATCTCCCCTCCTGTTTTTGACACCAAAGTGGATAACCTCACATTTATCTACGTTATATTGCATCAGCCATGCTTCTGCCCAATCACCCAACCTGTTCAAATCATCCTGTAGTTTATCGGTATCCTCCTCACAGCACACATGCCCACCCAGCTTTGTGTCATCTGCAAATTTGGAGATATTAATTCTACTTCCCTTCTCTAGTTCATTTCTATACACTGTGAGTAGCTGGGGTCCAAGGACCGACCTCTGCGGAACCCCACTAGTCACTGCCTGCCACTTGGAAAAAGACCAGTTTATTCCAACTCTTTGCTTTCTATCTGCCAATCAGTTCTCTATACAAGTCAATACCTTGCCCCCAATCCCATGTGCCTTAACTTTACACGCTAATCTCTTATGTGGGACGTAATCGAAAGCCTTCTGAAAGTCCAAATACACCACATCCACTCGTTCTCCCTCATCTATTTTACCAGTTACATCCTCAAAAAATTCCAGTATATTAATCAAGCAAGATTCACGTTTTGTAAATCCATGTTGACTTTGTCCGATCCTGTCATTGTTTTCCAAGTGCTCTGCTGTTACATCTTTTATAATGGACTCTAGCATTTTCCCCACTACCGATGTCAGACTTACTGGTCTGTAATTCCCCATTTTCTCTCTACCACCTTTTTTGAATAGTGGGGTAACATTAGCTACCCTCCAATCCATGGGTACTGTTCCAGATTCCATCGAATGTTGGAAGATGATCAGCTATTATTCTACTATTTCTAGCGCCACTTCCTTAAGTACCCTAGGATGTAGATTATCAAGCCCTGGGGATTTATCGGCCTTCAATCCCATCAATTTCTCTAACACCATTTCCCTACAAATACTGATTTCTTTCAGTTCCTCTCTTTCATCAGACCCTATGTTCCCCGACATTTCTGGGAGGTTATTTGTGTCCTGCTTTGTGAAGACAGAACCAAAATATGTATTTAATTGTTCTGCCTTTTCTGTGTTCCCCATTATAAATTCCTCTGATTCTGACTGCAAGTGGCCTACGCTTGACATCAACAAACATTTTCTCTTCACGTATCTATAAAAGCTTTTACAGTCATTTTTTATGTTCCCTATAGGCTTACTCTCATATACTATTTTCCCTTTCTTAATCAATCCCTTTGACCTCCTTTGTTGAATCCTAAACTGCTCCCAATCCTCTGGAATACTGCTTTTTCTGGCCAATTTATATGTCCTCTCCTTGGATATTATGCTATCCCTAATTTCCCTCGTTTGCCACGGTTGAGTCACCTTATTTGTTTTATGTTTATGCCAAACTGGAATGAACAAATTCTGTAGTACATCCATGCTGTCTTTGAATGTTTGCCATTGCCTATCCACCATTAACCCTTTTGAGTGACATTCCCCAATCACTCCTACCCAATTCGCGCCTCAGAGCATCGTAGTTTACTTCATTTAAATTCAGGACCCTAGTCTCTGAGTCAACTACTTCAATCTCCATCTTAATGAAGAATTCGATCATATTATGATAATTCCGACCCAAGGGGCCTCGCACAACATGATCGCTAATTAATCCTTTCCCGCTATATAATACCCAGTCTAAGATGGCCTGATCTCTGGTTGGTTCCTCAACATATTGGTCCAGGAAACCATCCCATAAACATTCCAGGAATTCAACCTCCACATTATTATTACTAATTTGGTTAGCCCAATCTATATGTAGATTAAAGTCACCCATGATGACTGCTGTGCCCTTTTTGCATGCTGCCCTGATTTCCCTTTTAATGCCATCCCCAACCTCCGCATTACTGTTTGGAGGTCTATATAACACTCCAAATAACATTTTCTGCCCCTTGGTATTTCACAATTCTACCCATACAGATTCCACATCATCAGAGCTAATATCCTTCCTTACAATTGTGTTAATCCCTACTTTAACTAGCAATGCTTTCCCACCTTCCTTTCCTCTTTGCCTATCTTTCTTGAATATTGAATAACCCTGGATGTTGAGTTCCCAGCCTTCGCCACCCTGGAGCCATATTTCCGTAATCCCAATCAAATCATATTCGTTTGCCTCTATTTGCGCAGCTAATTCATCCAACTTATTACGAATGCTCTTTGCATTAAGACACAAAGCCTTCAGGCTTGCTTTTAAACTCTCTTAGACCTATTAGAATTATTATTTACTGTGGCCATGTTTGATTTAAACCGTTGATTTCTCTGACTGCAACTTCTGTTTTTCTCCTTCCAATCTTTTGCTTTTATCCTTGTTTCCATTTCCTCTGTCCCCCTGCTCAAGTTCCCAACCCCCAGCCATTTTAGTTTAAACCCTCACGCAGAGCAATTGCAAACACTCCTTCTAGGACATTGGTCCTGGCCCTGCCCCTTTGCAAACCGTCCGGTTTGAACTGGTCCCACCCCCCCACACCCGGTTCCAATGTCCCAGGAATTTGAATCTCTCCCCCTGGCACCATTCCTCTAGCCACGTATTCTTCTGAAGTATTCTTCTATTTCTACTCTGACTAGCAGCTGGCACTGGTAGCAATCCTGAGATTACAACCATTGAGGTCCTATTTTTTAATTTACCTCCTAACTCCCTATATACAGCTTTTAAGACCTCATCCCGTTTTTTACCTATATCGTTGGTAACTATATGCAGCACGACAACTGGCTGTTCCCCCTCCCATTCCAAGATATTCTGCAGCCGCTCTGAGACATCCGTGACCCTTGCACCAGGGAGGAAACACACCATCCTGGAGTCTCATTTGCTGCTGAAGAAACGCCTATCTATTCCCCGTACTTTAGTATCCCCAATTACTATAGCTCTACCCCTCTTTCTCCTCCCGTCCTGTGCAGCAGAGCCACCCCTGGTGCCAGGAAGTTGGCTGCTGCTGCCTTCCCCTGGTAAGCCTTCCCCCCCATCAGTATCCAAAGCAGTATATCTGTTTGAGAGCGGTATATCTGTTTGACTCGCCAAGAAAATTAACCTGGTATCAATTTACAATCTAATGCAAGTCAGGTAAGTGTAGTTAAGTGTCGAAATTGAATGCTTTCCCTAGAATATGGTTCTGTCTTTTTGCTAATGAACTATGAGAGGAATGTATTTGATAGCTTGCCCGCTACCCAAGACAACAGAATCATGCATGGAGACATTCTAATCAAACATCTGCAGACCACCACCCCCACTTCTCCCACCGCCACCCCCACGAGCTTTGGGAAGATAGCCAGAAAGAGCAGGAATGGTTTGTATTGGATGCCTCCAGCTGCCTGAACTTGGGTGAACGCTGTGTGAGCAGCAGCGAGGTGTTGCCCATGAATGCGATACCAGCATGCGATATGCATGAGGAAGATGCCCTGAAGAATGGGTCCAAGACATGAGGACCACTCCAGCCAGCAGTGGGAAGCCAGTGCACTCCATCATTCTAGGCGTGATGCGCAAAATATTGATTAATTAATGAGGCTGCAATTCCATTGAATGACCCAGACTCCTCGACAGCAGACAGAATCTGGTCCACCAAATGTCATCAAAGTAAATGTTAATTCACATCTCAGTAGGAAGAATACGTTTAACAAGATGAGCATAAATTAACACTACATGAGTCCAGCGAGAGATACTATTTCCTTCAGTGCATAATGCAAAAAGACCAGTAACTCCAAGCTGATGCACACCACAAATTCTGCTTTCCATTTGCCAGTTAGATATTTCGGAAGCTGCGGCAGTTTTGTCCTTTTTGAGAATTCTCCATCCTGAACAGACAAGAAAGGGAAAACGTGTTAAATAATATGTTCATAGACAGAAGCATAATAAGGTAGTCCAATTGTTTTAAGATTAATCAACGTGCCCATCGTCTGATATAATAAAGGCTTTCCATTTTAAGCTTCTGTAACTTTTAAATGATCTTAGGATGTTAATAGACCGGCACAGCAAAATTCTAATCATGTAACTTCCGAAGCATTAAGTAAGGTTAAGAATATATAGAAAGAAAGACTTGCGTTTATATAGCACATTTCAAGATATCAGGACGTCCCAAATCGCTGCACAGTATATTTTAAATCTAGTCACTTTTGTAACGTGGGAAATGCCGCAGTCAATTTGCACAGAGCAAGGACCTACAAACAGCAATGTGATAATGACCAGATAATCTGTTTTCGCGATGTTGGTTGAGAGGTAAATATTGGCCCGGACTGCCCTGCTCTTCTTCGAAATAGTGGATCATTTGAATGTCGGACACCAAATCCCCTGTAATGTTAAGGGATACTTGGAGTACTGCATAAAATTCTGGTCCGCATATTATAAAAAAGGATATAGTGGCATAGGAGTGGACGCAAAAAGGATTTGCAAGGATGATACCAGAAATACGACGGTATAACTATCAGAAAAGGATGAACAGGCTGGGTCTTTTCTCTTTTGAAAGGAGAGGGCTGAGGGGTAACCTAGTAGTGATCTTTCAAATTATGAAAAGTTTTGATAGTGTAGATGCAGAGAGAGTGTTTCCACTTGTTCGGAAGAGCAAAACTAGACACCAACCATATAAGATAGTCACCAAGAATTCAAATAGGGAAATCAGAAAGAACCTTTATACCCAGAGAGTGGTGAGAATGTTGAACTCGCTAGCACAGCGAGTGGTTGAGGTGAATAGTATAGATGTATTTAAGTGGACGCTAGAGAAGCATATGAGGGAGAAGGGTATAGAGTGTTATGCTGACAGAGCATAAACGCCGACATGGCCTGTTTCTGTGCTGTATATCCGATGTAATACTTTGTAATAAATAATTAGATTTTGGTGCCTTGCTGTGTGCCTCATTTGTTGCTGTATATTTTTCCCTAACAAGAGTAGCCGCTCTTGAAACACAAATGATAGGCTGTGAAATACATTTTGGAATCAGAGGAAGTAAAACGGTATGAGATGCAAGTAATTCTTGTTTTTAGTTCGATAAGAAAGGTTACATTTTCAGAATCACAGTAAGTGCTTAATCTTACAGAGAAATACATTGCAGTAAGAACACGGAAACAGGCAACTGGGCCCAGCCAGTCCATGACTGTGATCAACTTCCGACCCACAAATACATCTAATCATAGCTACCCACCCTGGGGCCATATTTCTTCAATCCTCTTTTCCTTCATCTCCCTCTCCAAAATCATTCTTGTGTCAGAAGTTGAGCACTGGTAGCACTCATGCATCTGACCCGGATGGTCGTCGCTTTAAGCCCCTCTCCAGAGACCTGAACACAAGAAGACACTCCAGTGCAATACAGAGGGAGTGCTGAAATGCTGTAAGTGCTGCCTTTCGGGTGAGACTTTAAATTGAGACACAGTTTGCCTTCTCTGGCCGACGTAAAAGATCCCAAGTTGATCCTGGAAGAAGTGCAGAGGAGGTCTGCAGGTGTCCTAGCTAATATTTATCCCTTTAGCAACACCGATTAAAACAGATTGTCTGGTCATTGTCTCATTTTTGTTTGTGGGATATTGTCGTGCTCATATTGGCTGCGATGTTCCTACATTACAACAACGTCCAAAGTAGTTCATTGGCTGCAAAGCGCTTTGGGACGTCCTGAGTTCCTGCAACGTGCTATATAAGCCCAAATTATTTCTTTATTTTAATCTTGAATGTTGACATGATTTTCGCCCCAGCCATTGTTCTATCATTTGAGGCATAACCGTAATTTAAGTGTATCAACAGCTTTAGCTGGATTTAGATTGCTTACAGCATCACAGAGCTAGTTTAAATCTATGTTTACAGTAAGTTTGAACACGGCCGTGTGTTGCAGTTTGTATTCAACATGTTACTGGAAACACCGCAGTATTTTGGCTGTTGCTGTGGCATCTAATCATGAAAACCCCCAGTCCTATATTTTATCCACTCATCTATAAAGGCTAGAAATTCATCTCGTGCAGTGACGAAAATCGGACGGCATCGGATCGGCCGCCCATGATACGCAGCGCCTGATATTCAGCTCTATTGTGCTCAATGGAACTGAATCTGATACCGCACATTTTTCTCAACTGCCCTAGATTAATTTCTCGGCCTTAATCTAGCACTGCCTCTTTGTAATTGTATGGACTCGGCTACACTAGTTACTATGCCACCAATCTGTTTTACATTGGCGGAATTGAATATTGTGTTATCGAAATCATAAATACATATAGTGAATAGTTGAGGCACCAGCACCGTTCCTGGTGGGACACCACGATTCACTTCCCTCCAGTTCGAGTACATATACATAATGCTCATCACAAGGAAAAATATGCTCGCCAGTCCGTATTAGCACCCATAAACATAGATAATAAGGAAGAATACATTGGCCCATCATTTCCGATGCCTATGGGTGTGCACGAGCTGTGTGCTGAAAACCGGCACTTCTAATCTGTCAACGATCTTCTTGATAAATCGCACGCCTGCACTGGAGAAGGGCTTTTGTGGGTTGAGTGTTCCACTTCCTGCAGAACGTCTGCCTGCTGAAATCCCTTAAAAATCTATAAACCTGGTAAAAACATAACAGATTAAAATGGTAAACAAGTGACATTTTTCATCAAATTTATAATGTAAAAATACGTTTAAGAATGCTAAGTTTATTTTTATCCACATCAAAAATTTTAATTACATTTTTCATTGAAATACATTTTTGTTTATAATATTTAATTTAATGTAATTTTGATGCATATGAAAACCGTGACTTTTGAAAATTTATGTAATGGTGTGTCTTTTTTCGTGATCCCCATTCATACTTTTGACAGATCTAGCTATCAAAAGTATGAAGGAGATTCCCTACTCCCATTCTCCAATTGGCTCGCCTGGTCCACGTGATCACAGGGATGCTTGCAAACCGCCTGCGCCCCTGGGATACCTGGTCCTTTGCATGCGTGCACCAGGAGAGGCCCAGGAGTGGAAGAGTCTGCTACTTGGGAGCCCTCAGGTAAGGGCATAGACTTGACTATCCCAACGCACTCCTGACAGCCCTCCCACATTCTACCCTTTATAAACTTGAGGTAATCCAAAATTCTGCTACACCTGTCCTAATTCACACCAAGTGCCGTTCACCAATCACCCCTCAGCTCGCTGACATATATTGGCTCACGGTTAAGCAACGCCTGATTTCAAAATATCCATCCTTGTTCTCAAATCCTGCCGTGGCCTCGGCCCTCCCAATCTCTGTAATCTCCTTCAGCCCACAAGCCGCCAACATATCTGTGCTCCTCTAATTTTACCCACTTGAGAATCCCTGATTATATTCGCTCAAATATTGGTGTGTGTCTCTTCAGCTGCCTAGGCCCAATGCTCTGGAACTCGCTGCCTAAACATCTCTGCTTCTTTACATCTCTTTCATTTATGATGCTCCTTGAGGCCTACCACTTGGACCAAGCTGTTGCTCATCTGCCCTAAGTGTTAATTATGTGGCTCGGTGTCAAATTTTGGTCTTATAAAAATTCTGTGAAGCAGTTTGGGATGCTTCCTACATTAAAAGCGCCATAGAAATACAATGGGGGAGAAATTCGCTATCACCCCTGTGGGGCGCAATTATCGGCCGGTTGCAAAGTTTAGCACGTGCCGCTAATTATCGCCTCTGACTACAGACTTGGCTTCCATCATCCCTGGAGGTGATTGGACTGCTAAATCAAGCGCTACACACATCGCTTAAGGTGCTAACGCAGAGGGGCGAGGCACCACCTCAGCGAGCTGGCCAAGCTCATGTGATGTCAGTCAGCAATGGAACACAGACACACTGGCGCCGGCCAGTTCTTAAAGGGGAGGGTCAATCTTCCTCGCCATTCACACGAAGTTCATTGCAGCCTTGAATCTCGCCCTGGAGTGACCTTTACAGCAAATCTGCTTGAAAGAATATTGCAAAGAACCAGGGATAGAGCGCATAGTGCAGACCCCAAAGCCTCTTCTAAATCGATGCAAGGAAGGTCATTTCAAAATGAACCTGCAAAGTGCTGCTCAATACCCAGACTCCTTCACACAGCATTGAATCTCTCCAGAAGTTTCTCTCCCTCTCAGATTGCGTGGTGCAAAAATATCAGTGAAAAAATAAAGCAGAAACTGGTTGCCTTTAAATAGCGTTCCCCAGTCCCTTCCTAACTGCAAAACGCACCCCTCAACCTGCAGTTGCTAGCGGGACATGGTAAGGCAGGGGTTACCACTCAATATCCGGTCTGGGGAGCTCCAGGGCGTTGCATGCTCGACTGATGTCACGATCTGCGGGTGCAGGAGATTGGATTGGTAGTGTTTAGCGCTGCTGCAACATGTCTTCAATTGCGCAAGCAGCGCAAAAAATTGGCGCGCCCAGGCACTAGTTGCTTTGCACCCCATTAGCGCCCTCTTAGGGCAGTAACGGGAGGTGCAAACCAACCGAATTTTTCCCCGTGTTGTTAATATGTAACTCCCCATATGGTGACTTCCATCGGCTTATCGTTGATCACTAAGTATATTTAACCGGACTAAACATTTTGTGGTAGACTTACAAACGCAATTCCCTTCCGGTCACTATCTTACCAATAGTTTCGCTCTGGATCCACAGCATTTCAATTCTACAAAGTGAAAATATTAATTATAAATCGACCTTTATTTCTGGATCTTTTGTACCAATTAAATGACGATGTATGCCCCGAAGGTTCCGTTCTGGAACTAACTGTCTTCCCACATTGTAGCAAATGTTTATAGTTCTCTGAAATTTATGAATCAGTTTGCAATGACATGTGTTATATAAATGTCTGATTGCTTCAGCCTGAGACTGACCATTGCTGCAGCAACGGCCCTGCCACATCAGTCCACTATTACTTAGAGTAGACTTAACAGGCAAACGCTAAATATTAACATTAAAGCTATAGAAAGATAAACCAATATATTATAACATTACCATACTTTAGGACATTCTGATTTACACTTTTGTTACAATAACCCACTGTTGACAGTTGATTACTTAAAGCCAACACAAAAAAAAATCTCATCAGCATCATATATCTATCTCCATCTATTCTCTTCTGCAGATCTCTACCGATTCGCTTTACACATTAGTCTCTCCAGAGCCACATTAACCATTTCTTGCAGCGCTGATGCCAGCATGACTGACCGTGTCTTGGACCCATTTTTCAGGGCAATTCATCATGCACATCGCATGCTGGTATCGCATTCACGGCTAACATCGCATTCTGCACACACAGCGATAACCCAAGACCAGGCAGCTGGAGGCATCCAATACAAGCCATTCCTACCCTTTCTGGCTATCTACCCAAAGCTGGGAGAGGGGGTAGGGGTTCTGTCGATGTTTGAATAGAATCTCCCCCAGCATGATTCCGATGTTTCTTGTAGTGGCCAAGCTATCAAGTACATTTCTCTAATTGCTCAGTACCAGAATGGACAGAACCATGAAAGCGGACGTTCGCAAGATTAGGAGCGGTGACATAAAAGCAACGGGAGTAAAGATCCTCGGGCAGTGCAGACCTGAGCAGCAGCGGCATATTCATTCGGGTAATTCAAAAACAACAACAAATTATCAAGGAGTGAAGTCACGGGAGAGCAGGTAAGTGATTGGTTGGTCATTATTACAGTTCATGTTGCTCATGAAGCTAGCGAAGTGGGTTCAACAGATAACATAACCTAGATGTAGTAAGTATTTAAAAACTAAACCATGAGCTAAGTTAATTGAATATATAAACATTAATTAATTAAATAACTTAAACAACATTGTATAGTGCTGGCGGTGTGCCACAACTGCAGCATATGGAATGAATGTTACGAGCATTGCGATCCCTGACAACTACGTCTGCAGTTAGTGCTTGCACCTCGAGGAACCTCAGCTCAGAACTGTTGAACAGGAGCCGAGGTGCAGACATTTCCAGCTATCAGGGCGGGGGAGATGACCTGGACACTTTGATCCAGGAGGCAGACACTCCCCTTAGGTTAGGTAGTGGAACAGGCCTGGTTAGTGGTCAGAGACAGCAGGTTGTGACTGCGACTCAAGCAGGTAAGGTGCACTGCTGGAGGAGCCTCGGCTTATTGCTGCCTGTGTGGATGAGGGCAAAGTTTGCAGTATGGGTGAGCAAACTGACCACGGTACCGTGGTATAGCACACCATTCGAGTGGGGGGAGTGAAAATGAATGCAGTTGTGTTAGGGGACAGTATAGTCAGGGGGATAGATACTGTTCTCTGCTGCCACGATTGCGCTTTCCGAAGCCTCTGTTTCCTTTAAAGTTTAAGGATGTGTCCCCGCAACTGGAGAAACATTTCGAGTGGGATGGGAAGTATTCAGTGGTCCTGGTCCACGTAGGAACCAATGACATACGCCGAACAAGAATGAGGTTCTGCTGAGAGAGCTCGAGGAGCGAACTATCAGTAAGACAGAAATAGATTTCAAGTGCATAGAGACAAAAGGTGATAAAGGTTCAATCACACTCTAGATGTAGTCTAAAGACCACTAATGTTGGGAGAAGAGTTGAAGGAAGAAATATCGAAACAAATGAGAGAAATTTGTAAAATAAATGTCATGTGGAGGTTCAAATGCCCCGATATTAATTGGGAAGAAGAGATAGGTAAAGGGGATAAAGGAATGAAGTTCCTACTATGTGCAATGGACTCCTTTCGAACCCAATATGTAAGCATCCGAAAAGGGAGGATTAGCTACTGGGAGACGGTCACGTTGATATGACATCGGAAAATGAGATTATAAATGATATAACCACATTTAATAATAAAATGGAGAAGAATTAAATAAACTAATCAAACTCAAACACGATAAATGCCATGCTCCAGAAGAATTACATCCGTGCATTTTAAAGGAATCTAGGGAAGCGATAGAAGAGGCACTATTACACATATTTAGTAATTCATTAGAAAACTGTATAGTGCAAACGGACTGGTGAATAGCTAACGTAATACCTATATTTAAGAAGGGCGTTGTAACATGTCCATGGGTCTATAGACCAGTCATCTAAACATCGGTTGTAGGAAAATTACAGAATCCCTACTAAAGGAGAAAAATAGAAGAACATCTAGAAGCCAAAAATATAACAATGAATAGGCAGCATACACTTCAAAAGAGGAAGTCTTGTTTGACCACTCTCATTGAATTCATTAAAGAGTTAACAGAGAATATTGACAAGGGTAAAGTAGTCGATGTAATTTATCGAGATTTCAAAAACGCCTTCGATAAAGTACTGCATACAGACTAATGAAAAAGGTCAGAGCATGCGGAGTGAGGCAACAAGTAGCAGAATGGATAGCTAGCTGGACTCAAGACAGAAAGCAGAGAGTACATGTAAAGGTTAGCTGTACGGAGCGGCAGAATATGAAATGTGTGATCCCACAATGATCAGTGCTGGTACCATGTTTGTTCACAATATGTTTTAACAATTTGGACTTTGGAATCAAAAACACAATTTCTAAATTGGCGGATGTCACCAAATTGGGGAAAAAGTGCCAATGATACACAATACTGAGGAGTGCTGCAACAAATTGCAAGAAGTAATTAATAACCTTGCAGAATGAGCAAATGCATTTCAATACAGATAAATAGGAGGTATTACATTTAGTTAAGAAAAATAATGAGGTCACATATTAATTGGAAAATAAGAATCTAAATGGGACAGAAGAGCAAAGCGATCTTGGATTACAAATACACAAATCAATAACATTGGCGACGCAGGTTTATAAATGCAAGCAATGCATAAAAAAGCACACCAAGCGCTAGGGTTTCTTTCAAGAGGCATAGAATGGAAAAGTAGAGAATTATGTGAAACTTGTATCGAACCTTATTAATTCCACTCTTGGAGTACTGCCTACAGTTCTGGTCGCCATATTATAAAAAAGATATTGAGGCACTGCAGGAAGAACACAAAAGATTTACAAGGATGACACAAGAACTGCGAGGATATACCTATGAGGAAAGTAAAGAGAAGGCTGAGGGTTGATGTAATAGAGGTCTTTAAATTATGGAAGGATTTTTATAGAGTAGACAGAGAAAGAATGTTTCCACTTGTGGGAAGAGCAGAACTAAAGTCCATCAATGTATGACAGTCACCAAGAAATCAAATACGGAATTCATAAGAAAGATCTTACCAATAGAAGGTGAGGACCTGAACCTCGGTAGCACAGGGAGTGGTTGCAGCAAACAGTATAGACACATTTGAAGGGAAGCTAGATAAGAATATGAGGGAGTGGGAACATAGGGCTGTGATGATAGATTTAGATGAGGAAAGATGAAAGGAAGCTCGAGCGGAGCTTAAACGCCGACATGGACTGGTTGGGTCGAATGGCCTGTTTCTGTGCTGTATATCCTATGTAAACCGCTTTCATCTCCAAGAGAAAGCAATCAATTAACGATCTTAATGAAACTTGCCTGACTTGCACTTGTTTGTGAATTGATACCTGGATGAGATTTTTTGGCGAACTGTGCCCAGGTGATATAGGTTAAAAATTTATGGGACAGAATATAAAGAAGCAGACTGCTGTCATTATTTGAGGGATGTGGAACTAACGGGTATAGATTAAAGAATGGATTGAAGAGATTTAGAACGGACGGTCAGAGACTCCTCTTTACATGGAGAGCGGTAAAGCTGTGGAAATAACAGAGGCAGAAATTATGTCAATATTGGAGACTGAATTGTATGAGCCAAAATGGGGTGAATTGATATGGAGACCCGGCGGGTAAAGTGATTGGAGCTATTTGATCAGCTGGAGGTTAATCGCTGAGAAGGACAAATTGGGTGAAACAGTCTTATGCCCTCTTATAACATTCCAACAAAGTAATGAACAGTTGAGATTTTCAGTAAATATCTGTGAAAAAAGATGTCTATTGTCATATTGACGAGTCAAATTCCTATTGTCTCCATCATTAGAAACTGATCAGGAGAAAGGGCCCGTTCTATTGGTCCAGGAGACAATGGGGGGCGGAGTCTGATGGGGAGACCAGGGCCTGCCACATTCACACCAAGATTACAGAATTACAAATAACCATCATTGTAACACATTTTTTCTACACTAAAGGAATGTTTATCTGTTAATTCAACTGAGCGTCTCCTTCCAGTACCTGCTGTGTGATGTTTGATGCTGACGCCCACATGTTCTACTCCACTGCTGTAGCTCAATCATGACTGTTCTCTTTGAATCTTGAGCGGGACGGGGGCTGTGTTAGCGGGAATCGATTATCATCACACGGGGAAAGCAGCAGACATCAAACACATGGCACAAAAAGGGAGGAATATTTCCTGATACCTGTTCATTTGAACAAGCACAATCAACTTTTGTCCCAAGGGAAAGATTGCCATTCTAAAACGGAACACGGGTTGTAATTGAGCTCTAGTTAGGACAGGAAGCTATTGTTTAATTCTTCATTTTATTAACCAATATCAGAATCAATGTCCAAGGTGATGTCACCATCTTCACCAACTCTTGCCTGAATTTGGTTTGTGTCACTGCATAAATGCATGTGTTTGTGCAGGAACTCAAATACCGCATTCAGAAAGTATGTATTCAGTGGTTTCACACTCACGCCTGTAGTAAACAGCCATGCTGTTCTTCAAGTTACTCACAACAGTTGTCAACCACAACAGTAAAAAATTGCCCGATACAGTGAAGAGTAAAATTATGGATTTCTTCCGGCTCTCCATCTCTGGATCGCTTTGAATCTCACTGCAGTTACCCCGGAGTCCCCTGCGGGCCCTACTGATCACTGTAATTCACCTGACTGTCAAACAATTAAACAGTAGTATCAAAGCAACAGCAAGCCATGGGACTAAAACTCTTTGAAAGCGCAAATATGCTGTGCCTGCAGGAGATAAATAAAAGGCTTCATTGGTGAGGCATCCCCAGGAAACATTGTTAATTATTCGTTGAGATTTAAAGGAGAAAGCAATGGGCATATTCTCTGTAAAGTTCAGCACAAAGGTAGTTGATTAAACTGCTGCCGCAGTTCTCACTCTGCAATACTTTGATTTAAACTTCTCACAACATATAGTTACAAATCGGTCAAAAGTGAACAAGACTGTAAACCAAACTGACATATCCAGCGTGATGGCATTGATGTAATGAATGGACGTACACACGGCAGTGTAGGACAGGAATGAATGCGGAAAGTGGTAGCAGAAAATCTGAAACACTAGTGTATGGAAGGTGATGACGAGTAGATCTGCTGTCGCCATGGCCACCATGTAGACCGATGTACATCTGGAAAGGTCGCACCTTCCTCTGGAGAGAGTCAGGATTGTCAGTAGGTTCGCTGTAAGGAAGCGGGAGAAGAGGTTAGCAACACGGACACTCTGATAACCCACACAGTTTATTGTGGGGGAACGCTCAGATGTTTCCTTACTTGGCGTTACGTACATGGATCTTTTGCAATATAGGCTAGCATTGAGGAGTGTAAGAGTCAAACAATCATTACGGCAGAGAGGGAGGTGATGCGGCCCATCGAGTCCGTGCACGCTCTCTGTAGAGCAATCCATTCAATCCCGTTGCACCCCAGCTATCCCCGTAGCCCTGCAGGATTATTTCCCTCAATTGCCTATCCAGCCTCCCTTTGAAAGCTTTGAGTGTCTCCTTTCCAACAATTCCATCGGCAGGAAATTCAAGGTCTTCACCAGTCACTGCATAAACAAATGTTGCCTTAGATACTCACTGTATCTCTTACCCAAGACCTTAAATCTGTGTCCCCTAGTCTTTTACCTTCAACTAGTGGGAATAGCCTTTCCCCGTCTAGCTTATCCAAATCTGCCATAATCTTTTACACATCTGTCAAATCACCCCTCAACCTCCTTTGCTCTAATGAAACAAAATCCAGCTTCTTCAACCTGCTCTTGTAGCCAAGAACACCCATCCCAGGAACCATTCTACCAGATCTCCTCTGCACCCCCTCAAGGGCCTTCACCTCCTTTTTAAAGTTTGGTGACCAGAACTGGACGCAGTATTCCAGTTGTGGCCTCAACAGCGCTTTATAAATGGTCAGCAAAACTTCTCTAATGTGGTACTCAATAGCTTTATTTATGAAGCCCAAGATCCCATATGCTTTGTTAACCACTCTCGCAATATGTCCCACCACCATCAGGGACCTATGCACACTAACTCCCAGGTCCCTCTCTCCCTGCACACTCTTTAAAATTGGGCCATTGAGTGTATATTGCCTCTCCATAATTCCTTCTGCCAAAATGCATCACCTCACACTGCTCTTTATTAAATTCCATTTGCCACTTGACTGCCCATTCTGCTAGCCTTCCTATATCCTGTTGCACCTACATTTTGCTATACCACCAGGTTTGGTGTCATCAGCAAATTTAGAAATTCTACACTGCATTCAAATATCCAGGTCATTTATATATATCTATATATAATTGAATTAAAAGGAATGAAATATTGAATATTCAATATGGAGGGACACAAAGCCGACGCCATTCCACCATACTTCAGGCTGTGCTGAAATATAATTTTGCAGCGGTTACTGGAAATATATGGATTCAATAAAACATTCAGCTGCTGTGTGGAGGTACCTGCCGTCGCAGCAATTATCAATTAAAATACACAGCGAACCACTGTATAAATGAAATGATTTCTATAGACACTAAACAATACTTCTTTACTGGACTATGTACTGTGGGAGGATCTGGGGATTCAGCGTCCCCCTCCCTCAGTGTAGAGAGTAAAGTTGAGTGCCCCTTGCCCAAGATCTACCGGACAGAATAGCGGCTAACCAGCCAGGCGAACTGGTGAGGTTCCCACTGATATTCACCAAATTATCCCAGTAGTTATATGATCTTCACGGAATCTGTTACATAATCATTAACAGTGAGACCATTAACAACTATTAAACAACAGGATGCATTGACTTACCGAGAATACCAAATACTACGAAAAAATTATAGTATATGTCCTTTATCTGTAGAATTATTGGCCGTGCCATTTTAAGAAAATTGTGTGAATTCTGTCCTTCATTACAGTTCCGACTGGTGTTTATCTGAGATCCGTAAATGCTCCCTCTTTATAGACCAATATGTCCCCTGGAGACAAAAACAGGTTACAGAATAATTGAACTTAGTTACAGCCACTTAACAAGCAAGGGGCGGCTTTACACGTCAGTACGCCCAATGGGGACATGGTACAGCTGAGTCCATGAACCTCCATCCATTTAAAACAATGAAAGGTAGTTCATTCCAGAGGGAATTTGCTCTGCGACTGCCATGTGATCTCTGATGGGAACATCTCTCCCAGTCCCTGCGTTAGCTTCTTAGGGCCTCACATAATTTGGTCAAATCTTCTCTCACCCATTACATAATTAATGCTTTAACGTAAATGTTGATGAATCTGCCCTAACATTATTGGTCGTCATCCTTCTCTAACATTACTACTGATGATCCTAAACTAATGTTACTGGTGGTGGCCATCATCTAACATTAATGGTGACGACTCGACTCTGATATTACTGGTGGTGATCCCACAGTAAGATTACTGGTGATGAACCTAATCTAACATTACTGGTTGTGATTCTACTCGACAATTACTGGTGGTGAACCTACTATAACATTATTGGTCATGACTCAACCGAAGATTATTGGTGGAGACCCTACACTAACATTACTGGTGATGACACTCCTCTAACATTACTGGTAGTGACCCTACTATTACACTAATATTGGTTACTCTACTCATGCCTTACAGCTGGAGACAGCTCTCTAACTGTACTGGTGGTGAGACTTAACTAACAGTACTCGTGTTGACTCTACTCTAACACTACTGCTGGTGACTAGACAGTAAAATTACTTCTGGTGACCGCACTCTAACATTACTGGTGGTGACTCTACTCTGACAATGCTGGTATTAACCCTACTCTAATATATGTGGTGGTGACCCTATTCTAACGTTAATTGCAGTGACTGTACAACTGCATTGCTTTTGTTGACACGAGACCAACATTACTGATTGTGACAATACTCTAAGATTATTAGTTGTGACTGCACGCTAACATTACTGTTCGTTAGTCTAAATTTACTGGAGTTTAGTCTATTCTAAAATTACTGGTGGTGAATGTATTCTACCATAACTGCTGCTAAATGTAACCTAACGTTACTGGTGGTAAACCTATTCTAACATTACTGGTGGTGACCCTATTCTAAAATTACTGGTAGTGACCTTATTCTAACATTAATTGTGGTGACCCTATTCCAGCATTACTGGTGGTGACGCTATTCTAACATTACTGGTGGTGGTCTGGCATTGACAGAACTGTTTGTGATCATGCTCTAACATTACTGCTGGTGATCACACACCTACATTACTGCTGATGACACTTCTCTAACTTTACTGGCGGTGGCTCTACAATAACATTTCTCGTCCTGACCTCACTCTAATATTACTGGTGATGAACATAATCTAACATTACTGGTGGAGACCCTACTCTAACATTACAGATGGTGACGCTACTCTAACATTACTGATGTTCACCCTACACGAACTATGCTACTGGTGATTCTACCCTATCATTGCTGGTGCTGAATTTACATTAACAATACTAGTGGTGATCCTAGTCTAACAGTACTGGTGTAGACCCTATTTCAACATTACTTGTGCTGAGTCTACACTAATATTACTGGTGATGACACTTGTCTAACATTACTGATTGAGTCCCTACTCTAACCTTACTGCTGTTGACCCTACTCGAACGTTGCTGTTGCTGACTCTACCCTAACAATATTGTTGATGACCCTACTCTAGCATCACTGGAGGCGACTGTACTCGAACATAACTGGTAGTGACCCACGTCTAATATTACTGGTTGTGAATGTTGCATTAATGGAGGTGACTCTACTCCAACGTTGCTGGTGTTGACCCTTCTCTAACTTTACTGGTGGTGACTCTACCCTAGAATTACCCGTGATGATTCTACTCTAACAGTACTTTGGCGATTCTACTCCAGCATCACTGGTGGTGATTCTACACTAGAATTACCCGTGATGATCCAACGCTAACAGTTCTGTTGGTGATGCTACTCTAACATTACTGGTGGTGACTTTATTCTAGAATTACCCGTGATGATCCTACACTAACAGCACCGTTGGTGATTCTACTCTAAAATAAATGTTGGTGAACCGTCTCTAACATTACTGATGGTGGCTTTTCTCCAACGTTTCTGATAGTGACACTACACTAACATTATTGGTGGTGACCCTATTCTAACATTACTGGAGGCCGGGTGCCCTCGGTGTGAGTAAGGGCCTCGTCTCCACAAGGATTGTGCAATGATCACTCCTTCAAATGTCTTCAAGCATAGATGCATCAGGTGGATTTGTCAGGAGGAAGTGAACTGTGTTTCCCCCGTGTATGTTCTCTCACCCCCTCCCGCACGCCCAATCTGACAATTGTGCCCTTTGGTGGTGCTACTGAGCCGGTCTTGGTGATGCACATTTAAGTCCACGACGCAGAGTACATTCTGCACCTCGCTAACCTCAGTGCATCTTCCAAGGAGGCGTACTGTTTCATGCATTTAGCGAGGTCGGTTGTTGGTGAGAAGGAGCTTTCCTTGCCCTTGTTTGACCTGTAGGGTCAGCACCAGTATTGTTAGAGTAGAGTCATCACCAGTAATGTTAAAGTAGGATAAACTCAAGCAATATTAGGTCTAAGCATTTATTAGAACTAGTTATAGTTCCGTTCCAAACATTAATGATGCATTAGGGTGACTACCATTAAGGTTAGATTAGGCTAAAGACCCAGTAGTGTTAGTGCTGTGTCATGATCAGAAATGTTAGAGTCCGGTTACCACCAGCACTGTTGAAGTAGGGTCACCATCAGTAATGTTGGCGTAGGGTCACCAACAGCAATGTTGGAGTGCAGCAACCACCAGTAATGTTAGAGTAGAGTCCCCACCATTAATGTGAGAGCAGGTTTACAACAAGTAATGTTAGACTATGGTCACCACCATTATTGCTAGATTAGGGTCACCACCAGTAATGATAGATTAGATTCTCCACTCACGTTAGAGTAGAGCCACCACCATTAATTTCAGAGTTGATTCACCACCAGTAATGTTGGAGAATACTCACCACGATTATTGTAAGCGTAGGGTGAACAATAGCAACATTAGAGTACGTTCACCACCAATAATTTTAGATTAGATTCACCTCTAATATTAGAGTAGAGTCGCCAGCAGAAACGTTAGAATAGGGTCACCACCATTAATGATGCAGCAGTGTCACCGCCAGTAATGTTAGAGTAGTGCCACCACCAGTAATGTTAGAGCAGATTTACCACCAGCAATGTTAGAGTAGAGTCGCCACCATTAATTTTAATTAGATTCACCACCAGTAATGCAAGAATATATTCACCACCAGTAATGTAAGAATGGGGTGACTAGCAGTAATGTAAGTGCAGGATCACCACCAGTAATGTTAGAGTAGGGTCACCACCAGTAATGTTAGAGTAGGGACACCACAAGCAATGTTATTGTACAGTCACCACAATTAAGTTTAAAATAGGCTAACTAGCATTAATGTTAGAGTAGGATCACCACCAGTAATATAAGAGTGCGGTGAATACCAGTAATGTTAGGGTAGGGAGAACACCAGTTATGTTAGGGTAGGCTCACAACTAGTAATGTTAGAGAAGTGTTGCCACCAGGAAGGTTAGAGTAGTGTCAACTCAGGTAGTGTTAGATTAGGGTCACCACAAGCAAATTGGAGTAGTGACTCCACCAGTGTGTTAGAGCAGATTCACCATCAGTCATGTTAAAGTAGGGCCACCACCAGTAATGTTAGCGTACGACCACCACCAGTAATGTTAGAGTAGGGACACTACCAGTAAGGTTAGACTAGTGTTACCACCAGTAATGTTAGAGCAGAGTCACCACCAGTAATTTTAAAGTCGGTTCACCACCTGTAATTTTAGCGTAGGATCAGCACCAATAATGTTACAGTAGGGACACCACCAGTAATCTTAGAGTAGGGTTACCTCCAGTAATGTTAGAGTAGAGTCAACGTCAGTAATTATATATTAGATTCACCACCAGTAATGTTACAGTAGGGTTACCATCAGTAATGCTAGAGTAGAGTCAACGTCAGTAATGTTTTATTAGATTCACCATCAGTACTGCTCCAGAAGGGTCACCACCTGTAAGGATGTAGTAGGGTTACCGCCAGTGATGTTGTAGTAAGGTCACCAGCAGTAACGTTAGAGTAGAGTAACCACGAGTAATGTTAGATTAGATTCACCACATGTAATGCAAGATTATATGCACCACCGGCAATGTAAAATGAGGGTGACTACCAGTAATGTTAGAGTTGGCTCACCACCAGTACTGTTATAGTAGAGCCACCACCAGCAACTTTAGAGCAGGGACACCACCAGTTGACAAGCTCGGCGGGAATCTCGAGCAGCAGATTGGGGCAATAAAAGGCCCAAGATACCAGGTAAGGCCTCAGAGCGTCAGCGGGAAACTCGAGCGGCAGAGCGGGGCTATAAAAGCCCCAGAGACCAGGTAAGGCCTCACAGCATCGGCGGGAATCTCGAGCAGCAGAGCGGGGCTATAAAAGACCCCAGAGACCAGGTAAGGCCTCACAGCGTCGGCGGGAATCTCGAGCGGCAGAGCGGGGCTATAAAAGACCCCAGAGACCAGGTAAGGCCTCACAGCGTCGGCGGGAATCTCGAGCGGCAGAGCGGGGCTATAAAAGTCCCAGAGACCAGGCAAGGTCTCACAGCGTCAGTGGGAACCTCGAGCGGCAGCGCGGGCCTATAAAAGTCCCAGAGACCAGGTAAAGCCTCACAGCATCGGCGGGAATCTCGAGCGGCAGAGCGGGACTATAAAAGGCCCCAGAGACCAGGTAAGGCCTCACAGCGTCGCCGGGTGTTTCAGCGGCAGCACGGGGCTATAAAAGGCCCCAGAGACCAGGTAAGGCCTCACAGCGTCGGCGGGAGTTTCAGCGGCAGCACGGGGCTATAAAAGGCCCCAGAGACCAGGTAAGGCCTCACAGCGTCGGCGGATGTTTCAGCGGCAGAGCGGGGATATAAAAGACCCCAGAGACCAGGTAAGGCGTACCAGTCTCCAGTCTGGGAACGCGGAGGGAAGGAGAGAGGTAAAAAGTAATCCAAGTGTGACATCACCAGAAAGCGGGTAAGTGATTGGTTGGTAAGTATTTCTCCCTTTTCAGCTTAAAGCTCTTTGGTTTACAGTTTCTAAGGTGTGATATTCACCATCTACAATCGGGGCAGAGGATATTTAAGAATAATATTAATAAATGTAATTAATTACATAGAATGGGAGATCAGGCGATGTGTTGCTGCCTCAATATGTGGGAGCTGATGGACACCATTGATGTTCACGGTGATCACATTTGCAGTAAGTGTTGGCTGCTCGAGGAACTCCAGCTCCGTGTTCAAGAGCTGGAGTCCGAGCTTCAAACACTGAGACACATCAGGGAGGGGGAGAGTTACCTGGATTCTGTGTATCACGAAGTAGTCACACCAATTAGATTAATTAATTTAGATGTAGTCCGTGGCCAGGGTCAGGATGGTGTGACTAGAAGTGAGGCAGGTACGGGAATCCAGGAGGTAGTGTTGGAGGAGCCGCAGCCCTTGCACTTGTCCAACAGGTTCGAGGCTCTTACTCCCTGTGGGGACAGGAGCAGGGGCTGCAGGGAGGATGAGCAACCTGGCCACTGCATCGTGGAGCAGGGGGCCATTCAAGTGGGGGGAGTTAAAAGAAATGTTGCAGTGGTAGTGGATAGTATTGTTCGGGGGATAGATAGAGTTCTTTGCTGCCGAGAGCGAGAGTCCCGAAGGCTGTGTTGCCTGCTCGGTGCCAGGGTTAAGGACATCTCCTCTGGACTGGAGAGAAACTTGGAGTGGGAGGGGAGGATCCAGTTGTCGTGGTCCATGTTGGTACCAACGACATAGATAGGACAAGGAAGGAGGTTCTGCTGAGGGAGTTTGAGCAGCTAGGTGCCAAATTAAAAAGCAGAACCACAAGGGTAATAATCTCTGGATTATTACCTGAGCCACGAGCGAATTTGGCTGGGACAAATAAAATTAGAGAGTTAAATGCGTGGCTCAAAGCCTGGTGTGGGAGAAATGGGTTTTGCTTCCTGGGACACTGGCACCAGTCCTGGGGCAGGAGGGAGCTGTTCCGTTGGGACGGGCTTCACTTGGCCAGTGCTGGGACTAGAGTCCTGGCGGATCATATAACTAGGGCTGTAGAGAGGTCTTTAAACTAACTAGTCGGGGGGTGGTTCCTAGAGAGCAAATAATAAAAATGACAACAGAGAAGGTCATAGACTTAGGTAGCAGTGGGGAAATTAAAAACCAGAGCGTGTCAGGATGGAGCAGAAGGTATGGAGTAAAAGGTAAAGTAATAAAAAGGGCAAAAGCAGGAACTAAGTGTCACAAAACATCTTTGAAAGTTCTCTATCTGAATGCACGTAGCATTCTTAACAAAATAGATGAGTTAATGGCACAAATAACTACATATGGGTATGATCTTGTGGCCATTACAGAAACATGGCTGCAGGGTGACAATGCCTGGGAATTAAACATGCCAGGTTATTTAACGATCAGGAAGGACAGGCAGGAAGGAAGGGGAGGTGGGGTGGCTATGTTAATAAAGGAAGGAATCACTGTAATACAGAGAAATGATATTGGGTCAAAAGATCAGGATAATGAAACAGTTTGGGTGGAGGTAAGGAATAATAAGGGGAAAAAAACACTAGTGGGCGTAGTCTATAGGCCTCCGAACAGTGGCAACTCTGTTGGACGGAGTATCAATAAGGAAATAGTTGAGGCTTGTAATAAGGGAACATCTATAATTATGGGGGAATTTAACTATCATATTAATTGGACAAATCAAATTGGGCAGGGCTGCCTTGAGGATGAGTTCATTGAGTGTATTAGGGATGGGTTTCTTGAGCAGTATGTAACTAAACCGACTAGGGGGCAAGCAACCTTAGATCTGGTCCTGTGTAACGAGATGGGATTAATTAAAAATGTCCTAGTAAAGGATCCCCTTGGAATGAGTGACCATAACATGGTTGAATTCCATATTCAATTAGAGGGTGAGAAGGTTGGATCTCAAACAAGCGTGCTAAGCTTGAATAAAGGAGACTATGAAGGTATGAGAGCGAAATTGAGTAGAGTGGATTGGGAAAATAGATTAAAGGGTAAGACGATACATGATCAGTGGTGTACATTTAAGGAGTTATTTTACAACTTCCAAAAAAAATATATTCCACTGAGAAGAAAAGGGTGTAAAAGAAAAGACAGCCATCCGTGGCTAAGCAAAGAAATTAAGGATAGTATTCGACTAAAAACAAGGGCATGTAAGGTAGCCAAATCTAATGGGAGGATAGAGGATTGGGAAAACTTTAAAAGAGAGCAAAAAATAACAAAAAGATTGATTAAGAAAGGGAAGATAGATTATGAAAGTAAATTAGCAAAAAATATAAAAACAGATAGTAAGAGTTTTTATAGTTATATAAAAAGAAAACGGGTGGCTAAAGTAAATGTTGGTCCCTTAGAGGATGAGACCGGGAAATTAATGCTGGGAAATATGGAGATGGCAAAAACACTGAATGAATATTTTACATCAGTCTTTACAGTAGAAGACACTAAGAATATCCCAACACTGGACAAACAGGGGGCTAAAGGGGGGGAGGAGCTAAGCACGATCAAAATCACTAAGGAAGTGGTAATCGGTAAAACAATGGGACTCAAGGCGGATAAATCACCTGGACCTGATGGCTTACATCCTAGGGTCTTGAGGGAAGTGGCGGTAGGGATTGTGGATGCATTGGTAATAATTTTCCAAAACTCCCTGGACTCGGCAAAGGTCCCGCCAGACTGGAAAACTGCTAATGTAACACCCTTATTTAAAAAGGGCAGCAGACAGAAGGCTGGAAACTATACACCAGTTAGCCTAACATCTGTGGTAGGTAAAATTTTGGAGTTCATTATTAAGGAGACAGTAACAGGACATTTGGATAATCATAATTTAATAGGACAAAGTCAGCATGTTTTTATAAAGGGGAAGTCATGTTTGAAAAATTTGCTGGAGTTCTTTGAGGAAGTAACGTATAGGGTGGATAAAGGGGAACCAGTGGACGTAGTGTATTTAGACTTCCAAAAGGCATTTGACAAGGTGCCACACAAAAGATTATTGCTTAAGATAAAAAATCACGGGATTGGGGGTAATATTCTGGCATGGATAGAGGATTGGCTATCTAACAGAAGGCAGAGAGTTGGGATAAATGGTTCATTCTCAGACTGGCAATCAGTAACTAGTGGTGTTCCGTAGGGGTCAGTGCTGGGTCCCCAACTTTTTACAATCTATATTAACGATTTGGAGGAGGGGACCAAGTGTAACATATCAAAGTTTGGAGATGATTCTAAGATGGGAGGGAAAGTAGTGAGTGAGGAGGACATAAAAAACCTGCAATGGGACATTGACAGGCTAAGTAAGTGGGCAGAGATTTGGCAGATGGAATACAATACTGGAAAGTGTGAGGTTATGCACTTTGGCAGGAAAAATCGTAGCGCAAGTTATTATCTTAATGGCAAGAAACTGGAAAGTACTGAAGTACAAAGGGATCTTGGGGCCCTGGTGCACGAAGCTCAAAAGGTTAGTATGCAGGTGCAGCAAGTGATTAAGAAGGCCAATGGAATGTTGGCTTTCATTGCTAGTGGGATAGAATATAAAAAGAGGGAGGTATTGCTTCAGTTGTACAAGGTATTGGTGAGACCGCACCTGGAATACTGCGTACAGTTTTGGTGTCCATACTTAAGAAAGGACATACTTGCTCTCTAGTCAGTACAAAGAATGTTCACTCGGTTAATCCCGGGGATGAGGGGATGGATACATGAGGACAGGTTGTGTAGCTTGGGACTCTACACATTGGAGTTCAGAAGAATGAGAGGCGATCTTATTGAAACATATAAGATTGTGAAGGGTTTGGATCGGGTGGATGCGGGGAAGATGTTCCCGATAATGAGTGAAACTAGAACTAGGGGGCATAGTCTTAGAATAAGGGGCTGCTCTTTCAAAACTGAGATGAGGAGGAACTACTTCACTCAGAGGGTGGTAGGTCCATGGAATATGCTGCCTGAAAAAGCTACATCATTACATAAATTTAAAACAGAAATAGACAGTTTCCTAGAAGTAAAGGGAATTAAAGGTTACGGGGAGCGGGCAGGAATTTAGACATGAGTCTAGGTTCGGATCGGTCATGGCCCTGTGGGTAGCGGAGCGGGCCCAGGGGCCGTGTAGCCTGATCCTGCTCCTATTTTGTGTGCCTAATTCTGATAGATTCAGGAGAAGGTTCTGTGATAGTGGATTGGCGGTTAGGATCAGATCAGCCATGATCTTATTGAATGGCGGAGCAGGCTCGAGGGGCCGATTGGCCTACTCCTGCTTCTGTTTCTTATGTTCTTATGTTCTTAATGTTAGAGTAGGTCACCACCAGTAATATTTGAGTAGTGTCACCAGCAATAATGTTAGAGTAGGGTAACCACAAATAATGTTAGGGTAGCGACACCACCAGTATTATTAGTATAGCGTCACCAGCGTTAATGCTAGAGCAGAGTCACCACCAGTAATGTTAGATTAGGGTCACCACCAGTAATGATGTAGTGGTGTCACTACTCTAACATTACTGTCAGTGTACTGGCCGCGCTAGATGTGCTCCTATCTAGCTATCCAGCAAGTTAAACACTCATTCAAAATAATTCTTCCTGAAGCCGTTTGCTGTTTTGAAGCTTTTACTTGAACAAATTTGTGAAACTGTAAACAAAGACAAAGTATGTTTTGTACATAAACTGAGTACTATGCATTCGATATTACATAAGATATAAACACATTTACAACAGTAGAATAGACTAATTGTATAACTAACTAACATTTGAACTAACTTCTGTAACTATTAAATATTAACCTTTTATAAACATAGCATTATCAAAATATTACTCTGACAACATTGCTATTATGATATGAACTAAAGATACTCACAGATATTGCGTTTGGCCTAACATATGAAGTCAGATTACATTAGAATGTAAGTGGAACCTCTCATAGCAAATTCTCCATTAATCAAGTCAGGTTCTTCCTGGCAAAACTGCTTCCTGGGGTCAACAGGAAGAAAGGTAAGAAGGTCAAATGACCTCTCACAGGAAGAAAGGAACAAAGGTCAAATGACCTCACACAGGAAGAAAGGAACAGATGACCTTTCCAGCTTACAAACTGTTAACACAATAACCGCCACCAGAGGGTGGTATTGCATGTAAAAATGTCCATCGGTCCAGAACAGTCAGCACCAGTAATATTGATTGGATTCACCTCCAGTCATGTAAGATTATATTCACCTCTAGTAATGCAAGAATAGGGTGACTAGCAATAATGTTATAATAGGATCACCAGTAATGTTAGAGTCGCTTTCACCACCAGCAAGGTTATTGAACAATCAGCACAATTAATGTTACAATAGGGTCAACACCACAAACATTAGAGTCGGGTCATTACCAGTAATGTTAGTGAAGGGTCAGCACCAGTTATGTTAGAGTAGTTTCACCAGTATCAATGTTAGAGAAGGGTCACCACCAGTAATGTTAAAGCAGGGCCATCACCAGTAATGATGTTGTAGGGTCACCACCAGTAATGTTAGAGTAGGGTCACCACCAGTAATGTTCGTGTAGGGTCACGAGCATTCATGTTAGAGTAGAGTCGCCACCAGTAATGAAAGAGTAGTTTCAACACCAGAAATGTTAGTGTAGAGTCGCCACCAGTAATGTTACATTAGATTCACCACCATTAATGCAAGATTATATTCAGCACCAGTATTGTTAGAGTAGGTTCACCACCAGCAATGTTATTGTACAGTCACCACCAGTAACGTTAATGGAGATTCACCACCGGTAAAGTTAAATTAGGGTCACCCCAAGGAATATTAGTGTAGTGTCTCTACCAGTAATGTTGGACTAGGGGCAGGTTCACTAGCAAAGCTTTGAAGCTAAGCAGAGCCAGGTCTGGTTAGTATCTTGGTAGGGGTGACCATCAGCGAAGACCAGGTGCAACAGGTTACAGAAGGAGCCCCGAGAAGGGGCGGTTGGTGAGAACGTCACAGAAGGAGCCCCGGGAGGGGCAGCTGGTGAGCAGGCCCGGGCATTGGGCTGAAGATTATCAGACAGAAAGAATGGTGGGAATGGAATGGCGGCGCGCACAGACACAGCGGCTTTGCTACTCCCAGGACGGTGCTACTTACGGTTAATGTTATTTGTACTGGACTCATGGGAGCCTGCAAGATCACATTTTGTAAATGACAATAAAGTTGAATTATTATTATTATTATGTTAGAGCAGAGTCAACATCAGTTATGTTAAAGAAGGTTCCCCATCAGTAATGCTATTGTAGGATCACCACCAGTATTGTTAGAGTAGGGTCACCACCAGTCATGTTAGAGTAGAGTCAACGTGAGTAATTTCATATTAGAGTCACCACAAGTAATGTTAGAGTCACGACACCGCCAGCAATATTAGGTTAGGGTCACCACCAGTAATGTTAGCGTAGTGTCACCACCATTAAATTTAAGGTAGAATAATCACCAGTAATGTTAGAGTAGGGTCACCACCAGTAATGCTGTAATAAGTTCAACACCTGTAATGTTAGTGTTGGGCCACCACCAGTAATGTTAGAGTGGTGTCACCACTAGTTATGTTTGAGTACTCAACAACACTAATGTTAGAGTAGAGTAACCAACAGTAATATTAGACTGGGTTTACCACCAGTAATGTTAGAGTAGGGTCACCACCATTCATATAAGTGTAGGGTCACTAGCAATAATGGTAGCGTAGGGTCACCACCAGTAATGCTAGAGTAGGGTCACCACCAGTAATATTATGGTAGGCTCATCAGCAATAATGATAGAGTAGGTTCAGCACTAGTTATGTTAGAGTAGAGTCACCACCAGTAATGTTGTTGTATAGTCCCCACCAGTAATGTTAGAATAGGGTCACCACCAGTAATGAGAGATTAAATTCTCCACCAGTAATGTTAGAGTATCTTCACCACTACTAATGTTTGAGCAGAATCACCAACAATAATGTTGAAGTAGATTCCTCACAAATAATGTTAGTGTAGGGTCAATGCTAGTAATGTTAGAGTAGAGTCACCACCAGTAAAGTTAGAATATATTGACCTCCAATAATGTTAGAGTAAAGACGCCACAAGTAATATTAGATCAGATTCACCACCAGTAATGCAATATTATTTTCACCTTCAGTAATGAAAGAATATGGCGACCACCAGTAAGGTTAGTGTAGGATCACCACAAGTAATGTTAGAGTAGGGTCATCACCAATAATGTTAGAGTTGAGTCACCACCAGCAATGTTATTGTACAGTCACCGCAATTTACGTTTAAAAAGAGTCACCACCACAATTATTTAAGTAGGGTCAATACCAGTAATGTTAGAGTACGGCCACCACCAGTTATGTTCGAGTACGGTCACCACCAGTAATATGAGAGAAGAGTCACCAGCAGTAACGTTAGAGTAGAGTTAACACCAGTAATTTTAGGGCAGGGTCACCATCAGTAATGTTAGAGTAAGTTCACCACCAGAAATGTTAGATTTGTTTCACCACCGTGGCTAACAAGGGAAATTAGGGATAGCATAAGATCCAAGGAGGGGACATAAAATTGGCCAGACAAAGCAGCAAACCCGAGGATTGGGAGCCGGTTAAGATTGAGCAAAGGAGGACAAATGGATTAATTAAGATGTGGAAAATAGAGCACGAGTGTAAGCTCTCGGGGAACATAAAAACTGACTGTAAAAGCGTTTATAAATATGTGAAGAGAAAAAGATTAGTGAAGTCAAGCGTAGCCCCGTTGCAGTCAGAATCAGGGGAATTTATAATGGGGAACAAAGAAATGACATTCGAATTAAATATATGCTTTGGCTCTGTCTTCACAAAGAAGGACACAAATAACTGCCCAGAGATATCTGGGAGCATAGGGTCTAATGAGACAGAGGAACTGAATTAAATCAGTGTTTGGAGGGAAATGGTGTTAGGGAAATTGATGGGATTGAAGGCCGATAAATCCTCAGGGCCTGATAATCTACATCCTAGGGCAATTAATGAAGTGGCCCTAGACATAGTAGATGTATTGCTGGTCATCTTCCAAAATTCTCTAAACTCTGGAACAGTTCCTATGGATTGGAGGGTAGCTAATATAACCACACAATTCAAAAAAGGTGGCAGAGAGAAAACGGGGAATTACAGACCGATAAACCTGACATCGGTAGTGGGGAAAATGCTAGAGTCCATTATAAAACATGTAATAGCGGTCAAATTCAACGTGGATTTAAAAAGGTGTATCGTGCTTGACTAATCTACTGGAATGTTTTGAGGATGTAACTGCTAGAATAGATAAGGGAGAACCAATGAATGTGGTGTATTTAGACTTATAGGAGGCTACCGATAAGGTCCCGCAAAAGAGTTTTGCATGTAAAGTTATACGACATCGGATTGGGTGTAAGCTACTGACGCGGATAGAGAGCTGGTGGGCAGACAGGAGGCAAAGAATTTGAATAAAAGGGTCTTTTTCTGAGTGGAAGCCCATGACTAGTGGGGTACCGCAGGGATTGGTGCGAGGACCCCAGCTATTAACAATATATATTAATGATCTAGACGAGGGAACTAGATGTAATATCTCCAAGTATGCAAACGACACATAGGTGGCTGGGCGTGTGTGCTGTGAGGAGGATGTCGAGAAACTCCAGTACGATTTGGACAGGTTGGGTGATTGGGCTGATGCATGGCAGATGCAGTATAATGTGGATAAATGCGAGGTTATCCACTTTGGTGGCAAAAGCAGGAAGGCAGATATTTATTTGAATGACAATAGGTTGGGAGAAGGGGAAGTGCAACGACACCTGGGTGTACCTGTGCACCAGTCTCTGAAGGTAAGCATGCAGTTGCAGCAGGTGGATAAGTAGGCAAATGGTATGTTGGCCTTCATAGCGAGAGTATTCCAGTACAGGAGCAAGGATGTCTTGCTGCATTTGTGCAGGGCCTTGGTGAGGCCACACCTTGAGTATTGTGTGCAGTTTTGGTCGACTTATCTGAGGAAGGATGTTATTGACATGGAGGGAGTGCAGCAAAAGTTCACCAGACTGATACTTGGGATGGCAGGAATGACGCATGAAGAGAGATTGGGTCGATGAGCTTATATTCGCTGGAGTTTAGGAGAATGAGTGGGGATCGCATTGAAACCCATAAAATTCAAACAGGATAAGACAGACTAGATGCAGGAAGGATGTTCCCGATGGCGGGAGTTTCCAGAGCCAGGGGTCACAGTCTAAAGAAAAGCAGTAAGCCAATTAGAACAGAGATGAGGAGGAATTTCTTCACTCAGAGAGTGGTGAACCTGTGGAATTCTCTACCACAGAAGGCAGTTGAGGCCAATTAATTTAATATATTCAAGAAGGAGTTAGATATATTTCTTAAGGCTGAATGAATGAAATGATATGGGGAGAAAGCAGAGGCAGGGTACTGAATCTGGATGATCAGCCATGATCTCATAAATGGCGGAGCAAGCAGAAGGGGCTGAATGGCCTTCTCCTGCTCCTACCTTCTTTGTTTCTAAGTTGTTACCACCATTAATGTTAGGGTAGAGTCAACAGCAATAATGTTAGAGTAGGGTCAACACCAGTGATGTTTGTGTAGGGTCACTAGCAGTAATGTTAGAGTAGGGTCACCACTTGTAATGTGAGAGTAGGGTCAGCAGCAGTAATGTTAGAGTAGGGTCACCACCACTAATTTTAGAGTAGGGACATCAGTAATAATGTTAGAGCAGAGTCACCGCCAGTAATATTAGAGTTGGGTCACCACCAATAATTTAAGAGTAGGGTCACCACCAGCAATATTAAGGTAGGGTCACCAGCAATAAACTAGTGTTGGCTCACCACCAGTAATGTTAGTGTAGGGTCACCACCAGTAATGTTTGAGAGGGGTCACCACCATTAATGGTAGAGTAGATTCAACACCAGTAAAGTTCGAGTAAGGTCACCACCAGAAATTTTAGAGTTGGATCACCATCATTAATGTTACAGTTATTCACCACCAGTAATGATAGATTAGATTCACCACTAATTTTTGAGTAGGGTCACAACCAGTAATGTTAGAGTAGTGTTACCACCACTGATGTTAGAGCAGCATCACTAACAGTAATGTTAAATTAGGTTCACCACCAGTAATGTTAGAGTAGGGTCAACAACAGTAAACTTAGAGTAGGAACAACAATAATGTTAGAGTATTGTCAGCACCAGTAATGTTATAATACCTTCACCACCAGTAATGTTGGCTTTGATTCGCCACTTGTAATGTTAGAGTAGAGTCACCACCATTAATGTTAGATTATTTTCACCACCAGTAATGCGAGAATAAATTCACCACCAGTAATGTTAGAGCATCTTCACCACTATTAATGTTTGAGTAGTGTAAGGGGTTTCTCTCAGAGATCGCAGATGTTTCTCTCTCTAGAGGCCTCTCTCTCGCTTTTGCACAGTAAAACTTTGAGTGGTTCGACACACACGCCCCTTAGGTTCTAGACACTGGATATGGGTGCAGGAACTACAATGTAGAGAAACCTCTTTGGGCCAGATTTAATGAAAACGAAATGAAACTTTATTGCATAAAGCAAAAAATCAAACTGCAAACCAATAAGGTACATGGGAGGGAAAAACAAATCATAATACAGTACTGGCTAAGAGATATACAGGCATTTTATTTTTTACAAAAGTCATCACGAAATGGGGAAACACTTGGAACATCGAGGGACAACAACTCATTGTTAAAATTACCCCTTAAATGCCCACCCCCTTAAGCCTATCTAGATCAGATTGTGAGGGGCCAGAAACCTGCTCTCCAATCCAGTTGGAAAGTGTAGAGTTTTGAAACAGGTCTGCATTTTCATCCTTTCAGGCATCCTGTCTCCACGTGGTCAGTGCTGCAGGCTGCAAAACTCTCTCTTCTTCCTCGAGGTGAAGGTCACGGACAGGCTGGACACTGGCAGGACAGGACGTCGGCTGGGACGGAGACCATCTGTTTGACCACGGTTGGAGAGGTCTCTAGCTGGTTACCATTTTCAGCTAGATTTCTTCTGTAGGGCTGCTGCCCTTTTGTCTCGTCAACGGCCCGGGGTTTGTCGATGATCTCCCGATGGTTATCCCGGGGCGGGGGGGATGCAATCTCGAATCACCTTCTTGATGGCTGCCTTGCTTTCTTCTTCAACCCTTCCGAGCTGGCGATCTGTGAAGGATCTTGGTAGTTACCCCGGGTTCCCAAATATACTTCTCAAGAGAAGCCTCTACTCCTGCCAAATCAAGGTTAGTCTTTGTATATATTTTGACGGGCTTATAGCAGAGCGGGGTAGTTATTATATTTAAACTGCTTTCGGGATGGCCGGTGTTGGCCATCTCTGGTCTGGAATGACCTTGCATTGTTTTAAATGTCTTCTTGATGTCTTTAATGGATCTTTGATGCTCCCCTTATGAATATAAATCTGTTTCCCTTTGTCTGGGTATACATTTAGATGGCCTTTATCTACTATCCGATCTGACTGGATCTGCATCCAAACCTTATGTATGCGTTCTGTCTGGTTTCGTTTTCTCCACAACGGCCTTCCAGAACTTACTGTGTGCGGAATCCACAAAGTCTGTCTGGGGACTGCAGGAACCATATTAACGTGTCCAAAAAGCTAGTCACCCGGTCTGACGGCCATTTTATGTGTTCCTTTTTCTGGGCTTCTTTTAAAACAGCCTTTAAAAGCAAGGCCTCTTCTACCAATAGACCCTTATGTAATAAAATACAATTTTGCGAATCTTACAGTCCACCCTGATGATACGATAACTTGCTTGATGTATCATAATTCTGGGTGAGCAAAATTTTCTGACTCTCCATAATCAAACCATCCCCTGTAATTTCCTATCTACGATCCCACAACACATGTATTTCCCATTTCAGAAAACCTATAGTGTACATTAAGCATCTATAGATGGCAATATATTGGAGTTAAAATCTGACACACTCATTTCCAGGCGTGGAGGGGGTCCTAATACCCCTACACCACCTGGTTCATACACATTATCTTTTATTAACAACAGCTCGCTTAATAAACTTCAATAATAAAAATAAAGTACAAAAAAATTCCACATGAACAAACATCAAACATAGAGGAGGGAGGGAAACTTTAACTTTATACATAGAAGCGAAAATCTAAACGGGTGCCTCCTCGTCTACCTGCGCATAATGCACCCTCCATTCTCCTCTGTTCTCATACTTCTGCGAATGTCTGAACTTTTTACAGTGGACAAACAGTAAATAAATCACAATATAAACCTGACACACTACAAGGACGTGGGAGGCTATCCTAATCCAAGGGGGGACTTCTATATTAGTGAGCAAATCCCACCACGGTGGGGTCGCTATATCTAATATGTCTGCCCCTATCTCTAAAGTCTTCTGCTCCAGCGTGTAAAAATGTTTCTGTGAAACGGCAGCGGCTTTTACTATCTTGGTGAGGTGTTCAGGGAGAGGGGGAATGATATAGCCAAAATGTGCAACGAATCGTTGCAGCTCGGTGAAATTTTCTTTAACAGTGATGTGAACAGTGGAAGGTTCAGGAATGTGGACAATTCGCTCTTGGGCAACTTGAACTTCTGCCTTGGGTTTGAAGCAGAAACTGCTGGCACTCACTGGGCACCAGCCGTGCTGTCCATGTTGGAAGTGGGACGCTGCAGTGGTGACACAGTATCTCCCACCTCCTATATATGCCACCTGCGGGGGCACATGGCCTTGTGCCATTGCCTCCATGGTGCAATTCATAGGCTTCGTGCCAGCAGTTCTGAACCCGCACTGTGGTTTTGAATAGGCATTCAAGTGCCTGGGACACAGGATGATGTGTACTCCCCGGCTCCGGCACCCTGAGAAGTCAGTATCCGTCATTGCATGCTCCCATCGAATGACATGAGGTGGGACCGCTGTGAAGCGAATGTGTGCACCCCCTTGAATGACTCCAATGATGTATATTTATACACTCAGGGATATACCTGTTTATACACTGTATGAATAGAACTGCGTTTATGTGCTAAACCAAAAATGTATTTTGATGCTTTGGCAACATAAGATGTAACTTATCATGCCAATAAAGCGATTTGAATTGTGAATTGTGAATTGTTCTCCACCCTGTATACCGGGGCGGGTTTAGCTGTCTTTCCCATCACTGGCATTCATACCACTATACCCATAATGGTATGATTAGACCACCCATAGTCCATGGGACTGGGTAGGCCTCTGAAGCTAGCCTGAGCTGGCGCGGACTCAATGCGTTCTCAAAAGAGTGGAGGGCTGTGAGGTGCTTGTTGCTGATCCAGGAGGGGACCAAACCTTGCTTTAAATCCTCCAGATTACTGCGGCCCTCGCCCAGTAAGCACGCCCCATACAGCACACATGCTTCGTTCTGCGCAGCCTGATCGAACGCATTCCAATCCTCCCTGATGAGAGCATTTACCGATTTAGCGTGATTCTCCAGCTCAGCTATAACTTCCTTTAAGTGTAGTGTCATGGCCTGGCCCTCATGTAACTCAGAACCCACAACCTTATTCTCATCCATCATTATCTTTCTTAGCCGCCCTTTTAAATCATTAATCTGAGTCTGCAGCTCCACGTCATCCAGAGTGTTGATGATGGAAGTCCCTTTGTTAAAGGCTGTAAAAATATCCTTCACCATACCCATTCTTTGTCTCCTTACCCTGTCCAAAACCTCATGTGGTGTGGTGTACAATCCGGCTCTGTCTACATCAGCAATGTCGAATTCATTAAACTGCCTGAACATGTTTGTTAACAGGATCTGGTACATTTGCTCCATTTCCTTGGGGGCACCACTCTGGCAATCACACCTCGGTGAGGTTTAAAATTACCGAGGCCACCGCGTAGTCCACCCCTTGGTACAGCACCTGACCTGTGGGCACTAATACCAATCCATTCCCGGGTCCCTTGGTAATGGTGGGGCACCCTTCCCTGCGGGCTTTGGCTACCAGAATCGTGGGCACGGGCTTGCGGGGGCACCTGATGAGCTAAGTGGTGTTTACTGGGACCTGAGAGTATGGGACTCCGCACGCCCGTGTGCTGATGTCCCACCTCATTCCTATCCCAGCATCCTGCCACTGCCTTTGGAAAAAGATGGAGTCGCCTCTGGGGCAGACGCGTTCTGATCCCCACATACAGATGTAAATCCCCTCGTCTGGTTCCCACCATTTGTCCCAACAGACACTCACTCCCCCATGAGTTCCCTTAATAATCAGATGGGTATTGTTACCCAGTCTCTCCCACTCGACCGTGGAGTTCTTCATGGCTTTTCTCAACTTGCGCAACCACCACCATCTGTCCAAAGGAATATGTCCCGTACAGTTCAGACAAATCTTTTCCCAACGGTAATGCTGACTCTGGGTGAGATGATCCTCACCCTGGGACACATTAGAGAAGTCTCTCTGTACTTAAAACCGAACTGGCTGGAGTATTCAGCAGAGTTCGACCCCAGCCATCCTGGCCACCTCCCTTTGTGGAAATAGGTGGCTGTCTCCTCAACGCTCCGCGTGCCCTACCCATCGGTCGCGATGGGGGCTGTGTTTCCAGGACAGCCATACATGGTCGAGTCCTTGGTGTAGCCCCGGTAGGCCAGACTACACCCGATCACCGCGAATGCGACGAGAATCTCCTTCATTACCCTTTTGGTTCCTGTAACAGATTAAACGATACAGCCAGGCTCCCGAGAAATTGTGGCCTACGTGAAGGTATGATCGGGTCTTTCGACCTCGATCCAAAACAACACACATGCTGGGCAGAATTCAAATTACTACTTATCACATTATCATCTTAAAATTAGACATCTTAACTGAACTAAACTTGAAATTAACTTATGTACAACGCCGCCCGTCCCTGGGCAGCCTGCCTAATCCCTGTTTGGACTGCAGTTCGGCGCTTCCTGTGGCGGGGCTGCACTGACCTGTAGCTTGGGTCCTCCGCAGCCTTTTGCTTTTGATGGGGAACTACTTTTTTCTTGGGTTCTCCCAAGTCGGTACCTGCTGAGGTAGGAGGAATCTGGCCAGAACTTTCTTGGCTGAGGCTTCCGAGACGACCTGCGAGGGGATACCTTTGGTGAGGCTCCCTTAGCGAGTGGACCTTTGGGTGGGACTTTAGCCCTCACAGCCCGTGGCTCCTCCACGACTGCCGGCCTTGGCTCCCTTTCCTCAGGCTCCGCCCCTTTGGGATTTGGGTCTGTGGCAGACGACTTCTCCCTACCTGTCCCTACAGGTGGAGAATCTCCGCCCCCAAGTCCTACCTCCCCCAAACTTGAGTCGAGGGCGGGATCTCCGTCCTCCGACTCCACCTCCTCCAGAATCGTGTCAGGTGCGGGGCCTAGCTGTTTGGGCTCCCCCCCGATGGCGTTCAGATCAGGAGGAGGGCCTTGGTCTTCGGGCTGTTCCCCGTCCGAGTCCCAGGCCAATGGGGAAACCTGCCAGGTGGGCGGGACAGCTTCTCCCTTTAAGCAGTCTGTTGTACCAGCCTGTGTGGTCTATGTCTTTTTGCACGGCTCAGGCTGAGGGTTTTTACCCTCAGACCTGGCTTCAGTTGTTGGCTCTTTTGCACCCGACTTAAACAGTTTGCACTGATTGATGTGAAACCATTTACAAGCCCTTAGCTGACCCTCTAAACTGCCAGCCCTCGCTGTTAACCTAACGTTCTCCTTCCTTAAAGCCTGCTCAACAAACTTAGCCACCGCAACCTGGCACCGCAGGTATTCCTCCATTTTACAGGAGGTCTCTTCCTGTGCATGTCTTTATAGAGGACACAGGTCGACAGGCTGCGCTGGCTCTAGTCATTTGGGTGCAGCGATCGGGGCTGTAGGAACGACAGGGCCTGTGGTAGCTGCTATCTTCCCCTGCGAGATCATAAGGGACGGCATTGTCTCTAAATTTGAATCTATCGCAGTGGGGTCCATAGCTGCACTGGCTCCCCTTTCTGGGGCAGGGGCTGTGGTTTGGACCTGGGCTCGTGCTGGGGCGGCTGTCTGGGCTTGGGCTTGGGCTGCAGGAGCTTTTCCCTTATTATCCTTCCACGGATTTTTGAGTCCCTGTGCCAATGTCCATCCTTCCCACACCCGTAACAATTGAGCTTTGCTTGTGCAGGGCGATTCCCCTCCTGACGCCACTCCTTCTTGCTTGGGGCTGCGGGTTTTGCCTCATGCACTTTTCCCTTAGATGGAGGTGCCTCCTGACTTCTACAATTCTTGTAAGCAATGTTAAGCTGTCGGAGCACTGTCTCCTCCATGATACCGGGACTTTGAGGGCGAACCAAGATTTGGCTTGGGACCGTATCTGGGGCAAGCTGTTAGCAACCAGACAATGGAGCCAATGAACTCGCTGTTCAGCGGTCATTGAGGCCCGTTCCAGCATGCCCGGGAAACTGCGCCGATACACTGGCCACAGCCTTTCTGCAAAAACCCGCGGGGGTTCTCCAGTTAGCTGCACAGTCCTGTCTACCCATTGGAATGGATTACCATCGTCCACTCCCAGAACCTCCAAGACGTTGTCTCTGAGTTCCACATACCCTGTCTGTCCCCTCTTGCTCCCCGCTGAGAGGCACTGAAGGATTGTGATTTCCAAGGAGAAGAGCAGCATCTTTGCCTGTTCAAGATCATCACAATCATTGATGGCAGCTATTTCCTCTACCTCCCTGAAATGGACCGAGGGATTTCACTTCTCGGAGAGTTTTGGGAGGTGGCTTATCATCGCTCTGAGTTGTTGGGCACCGTGGGGCACCACGAGCTGGTTCATGTGGGGTCCGTCCATGCCATCTGCAGTGTTGGGACCGAACCTCTGGTGCCGAGTCTGACACATTGGTGCCGGCTCCGGCTTTACTACCAGGGGTTGTTCCTCCTCCTGCTCCACCTCGGCTAAACTTTCTTCCACCACCACCTTCTCGGGCCAAGCCTCACTATAGCTCGGTGGCGCTGAGGGTTCAGTGGCTGGTGCCACAATTACTTCGCAAGGAATTCGATGTTTGGTTTCCTGCAAAAAGTCTATGTGACGTGCTTTTGGGCTTACGAGGCATACCATGCATTTTGCCTTAACCAAGGCCGTTCTCAGGTCCTCTATGGTCTTTTGGCAGGAGCCATGTTCTGCGCTCTCAAACCCGTGCTCAAGGGACTGCTTGTAAGCTACCTTAAACTCCACTACACTCTCCTCCTGTGCTCTTAGCTGTAGTGCAAGGTGGGCGTTTTTCTCCCGTATTCTCACTTCATTAATCTTTGCCTCAGTAACCTGGCATTCCAGGTACTCTATTCTAGCCTGGTGTTGGCTGGCTACCACTTGGCATTCCTGATTCAGCGCGTGAAGTGCTGTGATGAGTTTTTCCCCACCCATGGCCTTTTCCTCTATTTCTGCTGCCTGGGCAGTAATTTTGGCTGCCTGTGCTGCAACGCCTCTGTCCAAAATCTGGACCTGTTTCTTGTAACACATCAGCCACACTTCCTTTTCCATTGACTTTTTATGTTCTTAGCTCTCTGTCCACCTGATGGCTGCGTCGACCGGACGCCCATCCAGTAGGAGATTGGAAATACACTGCTTACTGAGATTTACCTTGCCAAAAACATAATCCGCTATCCTCTCATCCATAACATTTCCACCATTCAAACCTGGGTCTAATACATTACAATCCTGCTGCCAGTGTCCTGCCATGGTCGCCATTTTCTGTAAGGGGTTTCTCTCAGAGATCGCAGAAGTTTCTCTCTCTCGAGGCCTCTCTCTCTCGTTTGCACAGTAAAACCTTGAGTGGTATGACCCACTCGCACCTTAGGTTCTAGACACTGGATTTGGTGCAGGCACTACAATGTAGAGAAAACTCTATGGGCCAGATTTAATGAAAACGAAATGAAACTTTATTGCATAAAGGAACAAATCAAACTGCAAACCAATAAGGTACCTGGGAGGGAAAAATAAATCATAATACTGTACTGGCTAAGATATATACAGGCATATTATTCTTTACAAAAGTCATCACGAAATGGGGAAACACACGGAACATCGAGGGACAACAACTCATTGTTAAAATTACCCCTTAAATGGCCACCCCCTTAAGCCTATGGAGATCAGATTGTGAGGGGCCAGAAACATGCTCACCAATCCAGTTGGAAAGTGTAGAGTTTTGAAACAGGTCTGCGTTTTGATCCTTTCAGGCGTCCTGTCTCCACGTGGTCAGTGCTGCGGGCTGTGACACTCTCTCTTCTTCTGCGAGGTGAATGTCACGGACAGGCTGGCAACTGGCAGGCCTGGACGTCGGCAGGGATGGAGACCATCTGTTTGACCACGGTTGGAGAGGTCTCTAGTTGGTTACCATTTTCAGCTAGATTTCTTCTGTACGGCTGCTGCCCTTTTGTCTCGTCAACGGCCTGGGGTTTGTCGATGATCTCCCGATGGTTATCCCAGGGCGGGACACAGACTCGAATCACCTTCTTGATGGCTGCCTTACTTTCTCCTTCAACCCTTCTGAGCTGGCGATCTGTGAAGGATCTTGATAGCTGCCCCGGGTTCCCAAATATACTTCTCAAGAGAAGCCTCTCTCTCCCGTGAAATCAAGGTTAATGTTTGTTTAACTTTTGGCGGGCTTATTGCACAGCGGGGTAGTTATTATATTTAAACTGCTTTTGGGATGGCCGGTGATGGCCATCTCTGGTCTGGAATGACCTTGTATTGTTTTAAATGTCTTCTTGGTGTCTTTAATGGGTCTTTGATGCTCCCCTTATATGAACATAAAACTGTTTCCCTTTGTCTAGGTAAACATTTAGATAGCCTTTATCTACAGGCCGATCTGACTGGATCTGCATCCAATCCATATGTATGTGTTCTGTCTGGTTTCCTTTTTTCCGAAACGGCCTTCCAGAACTTACTGTGGGCTGAATCCACAAAGGCTGCCTGGGGACTGCAGGAACGATTTTAAATTGTCCAAAACGCTAGCCACGGTGTCTGGCGCCCATTTAATGGTCCCTTTTTCTGGGATTCTTTTAAAACAGTCTTTAAAAACAAGACCTCTTCTGCCAATGGACCCTTATGTTATAATATACAATTTTGCGAAACTTACAGTAGAATCACCAGCAATAATGTTGAAGTAGATTCCTCACAAGTAATGTTAGTGTAGGGTCAATGCTAGTAATGTTAGAATAGAGTCAACACCGGTAAAGTTAGATTATATTGACCTCCAGTAATGTTAAAGTAGAGTCGCCACAAGTAATGATAGATCAGATTCACGACCAGTAATGCAAGATTATTTTCACCATCAGTAAAGAAAGAATACGGTGACCACCAGTAATGATTGAGTAGGATCACCACCAGTAATGTTAGAGTAGGGTCATTACCAATAGTGTTAGAGTTGAGTCACCACCAGCAATGTTATTGTACAGTCACCGCAAATTACGTTAAAAAAGAGTCACCGCCACAAATATTAGAGTAGGGTCAATTCCAGTAATGTTAGTGTACGGCCACCACCAGTTATGTTCGAGTACGGTCACCACTAGTAATATGAGAGAAGAGTCACCACCAGTAATGTTAGAATAGAGTTAACATCAGTAATTTTATGGCAGGGTCACCATCAGTAATGTTAGAGTAAGTTTCCAACCACAAATGTTAGTTCTGGGTCACCAGAGTGGCTAACAAGGGAAATTATGGATAGCATAATATCTAAGGAGACGACATAAAGTTGTCCAGAAAAAGCAGAAAACCCGATTATTGGGAGCAGATTAGGATTGAGCAAAGGAGGACAAATGGATTAATTAAGATGGGGAAAATATAGTATGAGCGTAAGCTCTCGGGGAACATAAAAACTGACTGTAAAAGCAGTTATAAATGTGTGAACAGAAAAAGATTGGTGAAGTCAAGCGTAGCTCCCTTGCAATCAGAATCAGGGGGATTTATAATGGGGAATAAAGAAATGGCAGTCCAATTAAATACATACTTTTGTTCTGCTATAAAAAAAGGTGGACACAAATAACCACCCAGAGATAGCGGGGAGCATAGGCTTTAATGAGACAGAGGAACTGAATCAAATCAGTATTTGTAGGGATATGGTGTTAGGGAAATTGACGGGATTGAAGGCCGATAAATCCTCAGGGCCTGATAATCTACATCCTAGGGTAATTAATGAAGTGGCCCTAGACATAGTAGATGCATTGCTGGACATCTTCCAAAATTCTATAGACTCTGGAACAGTTCCAATGGATTGGAGGGCAGCTAATGTAACCACACAATTCAAAAAAGGTGGTAGAGAGAAAACGGGGAATTACAGATGGGTAAACCTGACATCGGTATTGGGGAAAATGCTAGAGTCCATTATTATAAAATATGTAATGGCAGAGTACTTGGAAAACAGTGACAGTACCGGACAATTTCAACATGGATTTGAAAAAGTCAATCGAGCTTGACTGATCTACTGGAATGTTTTGAGGATGTAACTGGTAGAATAGATAAGGGAGAACCAATGAATGTGATGTATTTAGACTTACAGAAGGCTTCTGATAAGGTCCCGCAAAAGAGATTAGCGTGCAAAGTTATAGGACATCGGATTGGGGGTAAGGTATTGACTTGGATAGAGAACTGGTTGGCAGACAGCAAGCAAAGAATTGGAATAAACAGGTCTTTTTCTAAGTGGCAGGCGGTGAATAGTAGGGTTCCGCAGGGATTGGTGCAAGGACCCCAGCTATTCACAATATATTTTAATGATCTAGACGAGGGAACTAAATGTAATATCTCCAAGTTTGCAGACGATACATAGTTGGGTGGGCGTGTATGCTGTGAGGAGGATGTCGAGAAACTTCAGTATGATTTGGACAGGTTGGATGATTGGGCTGATGCATGGCAGATGCAGTATAATGTGGATAAATGTGAGGTTATCCAATTTGGTGGCAAAAGCAGGAAGGCAGATTAGATTGGGAGAAGGGGAAGAGCAACGAGACCTGGGTGTCCATGTGCACCAATCTCTGAAGGTAAGCATGCAGTTGCAGCAGGTGAATAAGTAGGCAAATGATATGTTGGCCTCCATAGCGCGAGTATTCGAGTACAGGAGCAAGGATGTCTTGCTGCCTTTGTACAGGGCCTTGGTGAGGCCACACCTTGAGTATTGTGTGCCGTTTTAGTCGACTTATCTGAGGAAGGTTGTTCTTGCCATGGAGGGAGTGCAGCGAAAATTCACCAGACTGATACCTGTGATGGCAGGAATGATGCATGAAGAGAGATTGGGTCGATGATCTTATTTTCGCTGGAGTTTAGAAGAATGAGTGGGGTTCTCATTGAAACTCATATAATTCAAACAGGACTAGACAGGCTAGATACAGGAAGGATATTCCCGATGGCGGGGGATTCCAGAGCCAGGGGTCACAGCCTAAAGATAAGGGGTAAGCCATTTATAACAGAGATGAGGATGAAATTCTTCACTCAGAGAGTGGTGAACCTGTGGAATTCTCTACCACGGCAGTTGAGGCCAATTAATTAAATATATTCAAGAAGGAGTTAGATATATTTCTTAAGGCTAAATGAATCAAGGGATATGGGGAGAATGCAGAGACGGGCTACTGAATCTGGATGATCAGCCATGATCTCATTAAATGGCGGAGCAAGCACGAGGGGCTGAATGGCCTCCTCCTTCTCCTATCTTCTATGTTTCTAAGTTGCAACCACCATTAATGTTAGGGTAGAGTCACCAGCAATAATGCTAGAGTAGGGTCACCACCAGTAATGTTAGAGTAGGGTCACTACCAGTAATATCAGAGTAGGGTCACCACCTGTAATGTTAGAGTAGGGTCACCACCACTAATTTTAGAGTAGGGTCATCAGTAATAATGTTAGAACAAAGTCACAACCAGTAATATTAGAATTGAGTCACCACCACTAATGCTAGAGTAGGGTCACCAGCAGCAATATTAAGGTAGGGTCACCAGCAATAAACTAAGGCCTAGAAATTCAGTTGGCTGCGCCAGGCGCTAACGCCAAAAAAGGGCTATATTTCCGTCGATAAAGCCTTAGCGCCGGAATGCAGACCGATCTGCGCCGACGCCCAAATTCATATGAGATTTAGCGCCGGCGCAAAGTGTTAGCACCCGCTCGGGTGCGCACGCAGCTTATGACATCATATCCTCGCGCAACGCTGTTTTAGCGCCCAACCCGGAAATTGAGTGGCGCCCGCCCAATGTGGGCGTGGCGCTATTAGGAATTGTAAAATGGAACGTTGCAGAGGCCCTGTGGGCCTCGGGGAGTGCAAATTAAAGGGCACCTCCACTGACCTATAAAGCCCAGCCATTTTGCTGCAATGACTTCACTGCTTTGGATTTCTACACAGAGACCAAGGGACAGAGATTCCAGATTTGGGACAAGATAGGAGAGGTCTTTCTGGCTTCTGGCCAGTGCTTTGACATTTGACTCTTGCTGATTTCACTGTTGCGACCTTGATTATGGGGGCTGCATGGGGGGCCAACATTGAGTTGCAGCATTATGTGCGGAGGGCTCGCAGACGCTGTGAGAGACGGGCAGCCATGCGTAGACACAGAAGGGCCATCAGGTGTCGCCAACGTAGGCCTTATGCACCCAGGCAATACCGGCAGCAGGTGTCCTATGTCACCATGTCTGCGGCACTTTGTGTAAAGAGGCTGCGCTTCAGAAGGGAGGTGGTTGGAGAGATCTGCCAGTTGCTTCACGCAGATTTGCAGCCACAGCTCATGTCCAGGACGTCTCTCTCGGTGGAAGTGAAGGTCACGGTGGCTCTCAGCTTTTATGCAAGCGGCTCGTTCCAAGCCGCTGCTGGGGACATCGCGAAAATCTCCCAGTTCGCCGTACATCGAAGCATCCGGCAGGTCACCGATGCACTGTTCGCGAGGAGACACCAGTTCATCTCCTTCCCCATGACCCAACAGAGGCAGCAGCAGCGTGCAGTGGGATTTGGCAGGATCGCGGGCTTCCCCATGGTGCAGGGCGCCATTGACTGCACGCATGTGGCTATGCGGGCACCTATACACAATCCCGAGGTTTACCGCAACCGCAAGGGCTACCATTCCCTCAATGTGCAGCTGGTGTGTGACCATAGGCAGCGCATCCTAGCTGTAAATGCCCGCTTCCCAGGAAGCAGCCACGATGCTTTTATCCTGTGCCAGACTACTGTGGCTGACATGTTCCAGGCACAGCCTCCACCAAGGGGATGGCTTATCGGGGACAAGGGCTACCCTTTGTGCACATGGCTCATGACCCCGCTCCGCGCGCCCAGGAACCCAGCAGAGGACTCATACAACGAAAGCCATCAAGCAACAAGGAACGTCATAGAGCAAACCATAGGCGTCCTCAAGCAACGCTTCCGCTGCCTGGATCATTCCGGCGGCTCTCTACAGTATTCGCCGGATAGAGTGTCCCAGTTCGTCGTCGTGTGCTGCATGCTGCACAACCTGGCTATCCGCCGAACGCAGGCACTGCCACCTGACATTGCACCACCACCTGAGGAGGACGAGCAGGAGGACCATCAGGAGGAGGAGGGGGAGGAGGAGGAGGAGCAGGCCAGGAGGGGGCCAGAAGGCCCAAGGGCCGTACGCCGGGGGCTTATTGCTCGACACTTCTAGGCCCGCTGTGAGGGAATGGTCTGTGGGAATGAGCGCACCTGAAGGCAGCCGCTCCGGAGGCCGTCAGCCGGTTAACGCAGCAAACACTTGAAACATGACACCTGGACAAGCTGAATAAATAAAAACCTTTATTTAACAAACTGAGGCCCCTTCCCACATGAAACTCAAAAACACAGAACACACCCAAAAAACAGTCACAAACATATGTCACTCCCCCAACCTGGGGAGGACTAACAAAAGTTGGCAATCCACATGGTCTTCAACATTGGCCGTAACAAAAAAAGGGCCCCCCTCGCCAACAGAAAGACCCCCATAAAAACAAAAAAATGCCTTCAATTTCGGCCATCCACAAAAATCAGCCCCCAAAACACAATCCACCCCATATATACAATGCCGCAGAGACCACACTCTAGCGGCTGTGCTGAGAGGGCGAGTCCTTAGAGAGCCTTCCCCGGCCCCTGCCCGGCCTGCTGCTCCACCTCAACGTGGGCCCTGTGGCGGCCTCAAGGCTGGGGGAAGGCTCATGAGGGCCCCCATGCATCGCGACAGATGCCCTTGGGGGTCGGCCAACACGACGCACGTCCCGGGAGGGGCCTGCTGCTGACTGCTTCGGCTGTGGCTGGCCAGCATCAGTGGCAGCAGCAGCTCCTCGCACCCTGGCTGGGGGAGTGGCAGTGTCGGATGCTCCAAGGGGGGCAAGCTGGCTGCTGCCAGGCGCGCGAGGCTCAGCAGACACAGTGGCAGTCGTCCGGCCTGGCAGTTCAGCTGGCGCAGCTATGTGCTGGAGGCCAGCCCGCTGTGTTGCAGCAGGGCGGCGGGTGTGGGTGCAACGCCTCTGCGTCAAAGTGAGTGTGGCAGAAGTCAGTGACAGCACTGCCCGGGTATTTGCCTCCAGCTGCTGTGACAGTGTGTCGAAGGAACCACCTCTCTGGCGACTCTCCTCCTGCAGTGCCGCGAGTAGTTCGACCCCCCTGGCGTGCGCTGCGGCCAGTTGCTCCACCCCCCTGGCCTGTGATTGGCCGAATGCTGCCACACTCTGAGCCAGGGACACGATGGCGTGCGGCATCTGCTGCACAACCCCCATGAACTCATGGCGGCGCCGGTCAGACGCCACCGAGATCTCTTGCAAGAGGCGCACCTCCTGGCCGAGGCCACTCTCCGGACTGGAGAGAGGAATCTGCAGCTGGGGACAAGCCGGCCGAGCTGGCCGACCCCTGCCGCCTGCCTGGACCCCACTGCAAGCAGGATCTGCCCTCCCCTGCAACACCTCCCCCTGGCTCTCCTGCATGCCAGATGTCCCCCCTTCATTGCCATCCCCTGGCACGGCTGAGGGCTCGCCCGATGGCCCGGCTTCCTCCTCGTCCTGGACGTCCTCCTCCTCCAAGGGCCTGGCACCCGGCGCCTCAGGGACCACCTCCTCCTCAGCAGCTGAAAGCAGGAAGGCACAAGAGTAGCTTTAAAGTGAGGACAGGGCAGCAGCGAGGGATGCCTGAGCGGTGGCATTATGCGCATTTGTCCGTCAGTGGGAAAGGATTTAGATCGGAAGCACTAGGGCAACGAGAGAGCTGCAAGCGTTCATCTCCTTACCAGTGGCTTCCAGCACAGGGTCCGCATCCTCGATGGCTACAGGGCCAGTCACCCGGGGACGCAGGAGTCCAGCGACGCTCTCCTGCAGAGCACTTAGAGCCTGGTAGTGGGGCCGTCCACCACCGGTCTCCAGCCGGCTGCGCGCATTTCTTGCCAGCTTGGCCTGCAAGAGAAAGGACGGACTCTAAGTACAGTGTGGTACCCTGTTGCTGTGTGTACTGCCTCCCATGGTGGAATAGCCTGGCCAGTGTGGTCGCAGAAAGTGCTGCTGATGATCATGCCAGTGGCATTGCTGCGTGAGGAGGGCTGCCCATTATGCCTTTGAGGTCCCTTTGCCCATAGTGTGAGGCTCACATGCAAGGATGAGGAGGACAGTGGAAAGGGTACTCACCTTCACCAGCCGACAGAGGTCATTGAACTTTTTGCGGCACTGGTCCACAGTCCTGGGCACATCTGAGTTTGAGGAGACCCTGCGTGCGATGCTCCTCCAGGCTTTCCTGAACTCTCTCCTGGGAACCTTTCTGCCATTGTCCGGGCACAAGATGGGTCTTCTCTCCTGGACAGCATCAATCAGCACCCTCAGTGCATGGTCTGAGAAGCGCTGGGCTCTTTCACGGGCCATCTCCATCTGTTCTGGCGCTATTTTGTCCCACCAGCACTGTTGAGGCCTAGCAGCAGGGCTCCAGTGTGCAGGGCGTGGCAGCAGTCAAAGTTGACCCTTCCCCCTTTAAGAGCAGGCCGGCGTCAGGGTGTCTGCTGTCAAGCAACACATGACCGCACCTGCGCTGCGCCCGGCATCGGCGTTATCAGGCCGCAGCGCCGGTTTAGCGCCGGAACCGAGCATTGCAACGCCGGTTTCAGCGCTCGCCAAAACTCTTGGCCAAATCCACTGAATTTCGCCGCGGTTGCCTGCAGTTTCCGGCGGGCGCTAAATTTACCGAACGCCCGACTTTAGCGCCCCAAAACTGTGCAAACTGAATTTCTAGGCCTAAGTATTGGTTCACCACCAGTAATGTTAGAGAGGGGTCATCACCAGTAATGTTAGAGTAGGTGCAACACCAGTAAAGTTCAAGTAAGGTCACCACCAGAAATTTTAGAGTTGGATCACCACCATTAATGTTACAGTATATTCAGCACCAGTAATGTAAGAATAGTATCACCAACACTAATGATAGATTAGATTCACCACTAATTTTTGAGTAGGTCACAACCAGTAATGTTAGAGTCGGATCAACAACAGTAAATTTAGAGTAGGGCAAAAACAATAATGTTAGAGTATGGTCAGCACCAGTAATATTAGAGTAGCTTCACCACCAGTAATGTTAGACTTGATTCGCCACTAATAGTTTTAGAGTAGAGTCACCACCATTACTGTTAAATGAGGTTCATCACCAGTAATGTTAGTGTATGTTATCTCCAATAAATTTAGTGTAGGGTCACGAGCAGTAATGTTAGAGTAGCGTCACCGCCAGTAATGTTAGATTAGATTTTCCACCAGGAATGTGAGATTAAATTGAACACCTGTAATGTAAAAGTATATACACCACCAGTAATGTTTGAGTAGATTCACCACCAATAATGTTAGAATAGATTCCTCACCAGTAGTGTTAGTGTAGTGTCACCACCAGTAATGTTAAAGTAGGGTCACTAACAGTAAAGTTACTTTATACTCACCATCAGTAATGTAAGTGTATATTCACCACCAGTAATGTAAAAGTACAGTCTCCACAAGTAATGTCATATTAGATGCACCAAACTTAAAGTTAGAGTAGGGTCACCAACAGTAATGTTAGATTCGATTCCCAACCAATAATTTTCAAGTAGATTCACCACCGGTAAAGTTAGATTAGATTCACCACTACTGTTAGAGTAGCAACACCACCAGTAATGTTAACGTACAGTCAAAGTACGTGATGTTAGATTAGATTCACCATCAGTAAGGTTAGAGTTGAGTCACCACCAGTAATGTTAGAGTCGATTCACAACAGACATGTTAGAGCTGGGTTACCACCAGTATTGTTAGTGTAGGGTCTCCGCCAGTAATATTAGTGTAGAGTAACCTCCAATAATGTTGTAGTAGGGTCACCACCAGTAATGTTAGAGTAGTGTCACTACCAATAATGTTAGAGTAGGGTCACCACCAGAAATGTCATTGTAGAGTCACCATCAGTAATGAAAGAGTAGGGTCACCACCCATAATGTTAGAGTAGAGTCACCACGAGTTAGATTAGAGTAGTGTCATGACCAATCATGTAACAGTAGGTTCACCACCAGTAATGTCAGAGTGGATTAACCAGCAGTAATGGCAGAGTAGAGTCATCACCAGTAATGCAAGAGTAGAGTCTCCACCAGTAATGTTAGAGTAGGGTCACTACCAGTAACGTCAGAGTAGAGTCACCACCAGTAATGTAAGAGTAGAGTCGCCACCAATAATTTTAGAGCAGTGTCACCCCCAGTAATGTTAGAGTAGAATCACCAGCAGTAATGTTTGAGTAGGGTCACCACCAATAATGTTTGAGTAGGGTCACCACCAGTAATATTATAGTAGGGTCACCAGCAACAATGTTAGTATAGGGTCACCACCGGTGCTGTTAGAATAGTGTCACCACCAGTAATGTTAGAGTAGGTTCACCACCAGTAAAGTTTGATTATATTCACCAACAGAAATGTAAGTGTATATTCACCACCATCATTGTAAGGGTGCGGACACCACCAGTAATGTCGTATTAGATTCACCAAAAGTGACTTTAGACTATGGTAAACACCAGTAATGTTCGGTTCTATTCCCCACCATTACTTTTATAGCAGGTTCACCACTAGTAAAGTTAGATTAGATTCACCACTAATGTTAGAGTAGGGTCCCCACCAGTAATGTTAGAGTAGAGTCAACGTCAGTAACGTTAGATTAGAGTCACCACCAAAAATGTTATAGTGTCACCACCAGTAATGTTAGAGTAGAGTCATCAGAAGTAATGTTAGAGTAGGGCCCTCACCAGTAACGTTAGAGTAGAGTCAAGGTCAGTAATGTTAGATTAGACTCACCACCAGTAATGTTGGAGCAGAGTCACCACCAGCAATGGTAAAGCCGAGTCACCACCAGTAGAGTTAGAGTAGAGTCATCACCAGTAATGTTAGAGTAGAGTCAACGTCAATAATGTGAGATTAGAGTCACCACCAGTAATGTTAGAGTAGGGTCACCACTAGTAATGTTGTAGTAGAGTCACCGCCAGTAATGTTAGAGTAGGGTCACCACCAGTAATGTCGTAGTAGAGTCAACACCAGTAATGTTAGAGTATAGTCACCACCAATAATGTTACAGTAGTTTCACCACCAGTAATATTGGAGTAGCGTCACCACCAGTAATGTTAGAGTAGATTCACCACCAGTAAGGTAAGAGTAAGGTCACAATCAGTAATGTTAGACTTGTTAGATCCGTGATTCTGAGAGTATGATGTTTTTCAATAACCACACGGATGCTGTAACTTAACAATCAACAGGTATTTACTGGAGTAGGGTAGTCTCAAGACTGGGGTACAGAGGCATGCTCAAGGCTTATATACAGGTGTGGTTACTGCCGGTACTACAGTATACAGGAGCTATGAAAGTAGTTCTCTCTTAAATGTACATACACTACAATTCCTCCCCTTTTAGATTAGTAGTTCCCATAATATTCAAATAACAATTAACACTTTAACATGTACATTAAACAACAATAGCCCATTTATAGATTCAGTCTTTGGGGCGGTTCCTGATCCTTTTGGGATAGCACCTTTCCTGAGGTTCTTGTTCTTGGTGCGGAGGCGATTCTGGCCCCTTTTCATCGGTTAGTTCATCGGGTTCCACTGCTACTGGTTCGGAGGTAGATGCTACCAGTATGTCGGGTTCATCCCCAGGTACGCAAGACATGGGGTTGACTGGTTCCTGTGATGCTAAGATCTGATCAACGTGGCGTCTCACAATGTTCTCCCCGACATCCAATGTGTACATTAATGGCCCCTGCCGTGTGCATACCGTTCCGGGTTGCCATTTCTCTGTTCGGTAGTCACGGGCCAAGACTGGTTGTCCTACATTGAAGCTCCTTGTCGGCTTCTCATTGATATGCTGGAATTGTTTATCCTCAACATTTGGTCTAATCAAGTCCAGACGAGATCACAACCTTCGGTTAAAGAACATCATGGCCGGGGTCTGGTTGGTAACTGCATGTGTCGCGTTTCGGTAGGCTAATAAGAAATTGTCCACCTTATGCTGTAGTGGAATTTCATCGTCGCACATGGCCTTTATCACCTTAAAGGTTTGTATGAACCTCTCAGCCAATCCATTTGTGGCTGGATGTTACGGGGCGGATGTGTAATGCCTTACCCCATCCCTTCTCATAAACTTTCGAAACTCTTCGGACACAAACTATGGTCCATTATCAGAGCAAATCTGTTCTGGCAAGCTGTTTCTGGCAAATATGGTCCGTAGGACTGCAATGGTTTTCTCTGCAGTGGTCGAGGACCTTTTTTTATCACCTCAGGCCTCTTCGAATGAGCATCCACTGTTATTAAGAACATTGAGTCCATGAATGGACCAGCAAAATCAATATGCACCCGTTGCCATGGAGAGGAGGGCCACTCCCATGGGTGTAGAGGGGCATGTGGTGGTGCATTTTGGACCTTCTGGCATCCTGAGCAGCCCTTGGTTAGGTCTTCGATTTGTTGATCGATTCCCAGCCACCATACATAAGCCCTAGCAAGGCTTTTCATTTTCACTCCCCCCAGATGACCTTCATGTAGCTCATTTAGCACTCTCTCCCTTAACTTGGGTGGAATCATCACTCTGGATCCACACATCACTGTCCCCTGACATATTGACAGCTGTTCTCTTCTGGATGAGAATGCTGGCAACAGTGAGTCGCCATGTGTTGGCCATCCCCTCACCGTCAAATCATACATCCGAGAGAGCGTTGGATCATTGCGGGTCTCCTCCTCTATATCCACGTTCGTTACAGGCAATCCTTCAATTATTGACGAATAAAATATCTCGATAGGGTCCACTGCTGGTGCTTCCTCCACAGTAGGCAGTGTCAGGTGCGATAGCCCATCAGCGTTTCCATGCTGTTTCGTGCCTTTATATTCTATTTCACATTGATTCGCCACTAGAAACAGGGACCATCTTTGTAACCGTTGTGCCGTCATCACTGTAACGCCCGTCTTAGGATTAAAGATGGAGACAAGTGGTTGTTGGAGGTCAGCAAGATGAAATTCTGCCCATGCAGATAATGGTTGAATTTTATTACTCCCCATACTAGGCTGAGGGCCTCCCTATCAATCTGTTCGTAGTTGCGCTCGGCTGAGGTTAGTGACCAAAACGCAAAGGCTACTGGCCTCTCCAACCCGTCTGGGAATTTGTGTGACAGCACCGCTCCAATACCATAGGGTGATGCATCACATGCCAAACGAATTGGTAGTGCTGGGTTGAAATGGGCAAGCACCTCTTTTGATGTGACCAATTTTTTGCACTTCAGGAAAGCTCATCTACATTCGTCCTTCCACTTCCATGGTACCCCTGTTTGCAGTAGGGTGTTCATTGGGTGTAATACCGTGGACAAATTTGGTAAGAACTTATGGTAGTAGTTTCCCAGCCCGAGGAACGACATCAGTTGTGACAGATTTTCCGGTGCTGGAGCCTTGACTACTGCCTCAATCTTTTCAGGGGACTTATGTAACACCTCTTCATCGATGACGTGGCCACAATACGAGATCTGCCTCTGGAAAAACTCACACTTGTGGCGATTAGCTCGTAGACCATATTCCTTTAATCTGGTGAGCACCTTCCCCAAGTTGGCGAGGTGATCACTGTCATTTTCACCCGTGACCAGGATGTCGTCCAAATAACACTGGGTCCCTGGAATACCTTGCAGGACTTGATCCATCGCCCTTTGCCAATAGCCGGAGACGATGCTACCCCGAACACCAGCCGGTTGTATTGATAAAGACCGTTATGAGTGTTAATCGTAAGGTATTGTTTCGAGGCTTCTTCTACCTCCATTTGCAAGTACGCCTGGGCTAGATCAATTTTGGTGAAGTGTTTACCTCCAGATAGCGAGGCGAAAATATCCTCAATTCGTGGAAGCGGATATTGTACTGTACGAAGGACTGGGTTCACTGTCACCTTAAAATCGCCACAGTTGCGGACCTTCTTTGGTTGCCCAGGTGTATTACTTAACGACCTCTTCATTACAGGAACGATGGTTGTAGCCCACTCGCTCCAGTCTACTTTGGACAGTACTCCTGAACGTTCCAACCTTTCCAGCTCTGCTTCGACAGCTGGTCTGATCGCATAGGGCACTGGTCTGGCCTTAAGAAACTTTGGGCTTGCATTTTCCTCTATTTTCATCGTTGCTGTTATGCCTTTTAGTGTTCCGAGTCCCTCATGGAACACTTCTTTTGCGTCAGTTATCATTTTTGACAGTCGTCCAGGTGTGACGTCGTCATCCTATTTGGCCTCAACCTTCAGTGCCTGTATGGAATGCCAATCTAATTGTATCTTCCGGATCCATTCACGTCCTAGCAGTGGTGGTCCTCCATCTGGCAATACATATATATCCATTATAGGCATTTCCTGGCTTTATATATCACTTTCACCCTTAATTTTCCTTTGGGGTAGACTTTTTGCCCCTTGTACGTCTTCAAGACAATCTCTGTAGCTTTCAAGGGTATATGTGAAAATAGCCACTTGAAGTCCCTTTGGTTTATGACTGTTAGGCTGATCCTGTGTCCAATTCCATTTTCACTTGGACTCCGTCTATCTTGAGTGTAACCCAGATAGTCTGGTGATCCTCCATTTTGGTTACCTTATGTAGTTTCAGACAACCCAGCTCCTTGCTTCCGGTTTCTGTGTCACTTATCTGTTCGTCTGAACTACTGTCCATCACCTGGTGTACCTTTTTGTACTGCTCCTGTGGAGGTTTCTTACTGTTGGTTTTCTTCCCAGACCTGCAGACTCTTACTATGTGTCCTTCTTTTCCATACTGTCTGCACTCTTGGTCCTTGAACCAACAATCCTTCTGGTCATGTGTTGCTCTGCCGCAGCGATAGCATTTCCCTGTTCCATAGGACATTTCATTGGTGCCATATTCTTGTGGTCTCCATTGTATCTCTGCAGCGCCCCTTGCAGCTGCTTCATGAGATACTGCCATAGTGAAAGCCTTGTCCGGCGTAAGATTCTTTTCTGATAGAAACCGTTTCTGGTTTCCTTCACTTTGCAGCCCACACACAAACTTGTCCCTTAACGTACCTGCTAGTCCCGCTCCAAACTGGCAGTGTTTCGATAGCTTGCGCAGTTCCGTTAGGTACTCAGCATTGCTTTCGTCTTTGTGTTGGTTCCTTTTATGGAACTTAAATCGTTCTGCTATCAGCAGCAGCGTGGGGTTTAAGTGGTCCTGTAGGATTTCTACTATGCTTTCGAAATTCAAGATCACAGGCTTCTCTTGGGTTATTAGGTTTCGCAGTAACCCATAAGTTTTTGCACCCATGGATGTTAACAAAACCAGTGCCTTCCTAGCATCTGGCACTTCATTCGCCCTGCAGTACAACTCAATAAGTTCCACATATGTCGCCCAATCTTCGACTTCATTGTCGAACGTAGAGATACTGCCACTCTTCGGCATTCCTGGATGTGATTTAACTGTCAAAAAAAGCGTCTCCCGCACTGCCCCTTCTTCTCTGCTGGAACAAAATGCCGTCTCCCGCGCTTTCCTTCCTTCCTTCCTTCCCGCGCTCGCCCTTCTTCTCCGCTGCGGCTTCTAAAAATGATGTCTCCCATGCTCTCCCTTCTTCTCCCCATGGACACTGTTCAGCCCTTGAGCCCTGGCTGTGCTCTGCGCGTTCTTTTTTTTTTTTGTGCACCTTTCCCGTTTCCGCCGCTTGGTCCTGAACCCGGTTGTTGCTATACTCTCTCTCTCTCCATTTTGTTTTTCCTCGACGCCGCTCGGTTTTCAAGCCCCGGCTGCACCCTGTGCGCTTTACCCTCTGTCTTACCCCGTCGATGCTGCTTGCTTTCTCTCTGCCGTCAGTTGGCTCCAGTCACCGCTGTCCGGGAAGGGTTTGCGCTGTACCTGTCGTCAGTCTATTGCTGATCGTCGTGGCTGGGGAACCAAGCCGGCTCTCCACAGCCTCCGCTGCGATGTTCACTCTCTGCCAGACGACTGGGTGGTTGCTCATGGTCGACGCCCGTGTTTCTGGCCTCGACTTTCTTCCACTGCCCTCCCGGAGCGAATCCTCGAAGGGAAATGGAGAGTTGCAGGTAGATTCGAATCGACACTCGTCGCCACTGTTAGGTCCGTGATTCTGAGAGTATGATGTTCTCAATAACCACACCGATGCTGTAACTTAGCAATCAACAGGTATTTACTGGAGTAGGGTAGTCTCAAGACTGGGGTACAAAGGCATGCTCATTGCTTATATACAGGTGTGGTCACTGCCGGTACTTCAGTATACAGGAGCTATAAAAGCAGTTCTCTCTTAAAGGTACATAAACTACAATTCTAGAGTGAGGTTACCGCCAGTAATGGTAGGGTAGGGTCACCAATTTACAGTGTATCAGGTAGTTTTATAGTGTTGTGTCTGGCAGCTGCCTTCAGTTTTTTAGCTGCCAGACTGGCAAACAATCCGCATTATCGAGGGGATTATGCAGCCCCTGGTTATATCGCCACAGAACCCGGATATCTGCTCATGTATTTGAGTTCCTGTAAAAACACATGTATTTATGAAGCAATCCAAACCAAATTCATGGAAGAGCAGTTGAAGATGGTGAAATCTCCTTGGACATTGATTCTGATATTGGTTAATAAAATGAAGAAATAAACCATAGCTTCCTGTGCTAACTAGAGCTCAATTACAGCCCGTGTTCCGTTTTAGAATTGCCCTCTTTCTCTTGGGATAAAAGCAGGTTGTTCCTGTGAAAATGAACAGGGTTCAGGAAATATTTCTCCAATTACGTGCCGTGTGTGTGATATCTGCTGCTTTCCCTGGGTGAACATAATCGTGACCCGCTAAAACAGCACACTTTCCGCTCAAGATTCAAAGAGAACAGTAATGAACGAACATCAGCTGTGGAGGCGCACATGTGGACGTCAGCGTGAACTGTCTCACACTGCAGATACTGGAATAAGACACTCAGTTTAATTAACAGATAAAGCTTTATCTAATGTAGAATCAACGAAGGGTTTTACAATCCTGGTTATTTTAATTCTCCTGTGTCATTGAATATATTTAACGTTCTTTGCGCTGGACTCTCCATCAGACTCCGCCCCCCATTGTCTCCTGGACCTATAGAATGGAGCCCTGTCGCCTGATCAGTGTCTAATGATGGAGACAGTAGGAACTTGACACCTCAATGTAACATTAGATATTTTTATTTAAAGTTATTTACTTAAACATTCCACTGGTCATCTCAATGATCGAATGTTATAACTGGGGAATTGAGCATTGAACCCAGCCAGTGCTTGCCACAGTTCACCATCCACCTGAGCAAATAGTTCCAATCACTTTACCCGCTCTGCCTCCCAATGTCTTCAGTTTATTTTCATTCATCCATCTATCCAATTTAATCTTGAGTATTGGAACAATTTCAGAGTCTGTGAATTCCACAGCCACCCGACTCTCCATGTACAGAGATTCCTCCTAACCTCAGTTTTATATGTCTTACATTTATTCTTTAAAATATCACCGTTAGATCTTGATCCCTCAATTAATTGAAGAAGTGTGCTTGTCTCGATCCAATCCTGAAACATCGGGACCAGGAGGGGAGAAATTATAATGAAACATCTTCAGATATCTAACCTTGAGACAGATGTGATGTGTTGCCCGCAAATGCAATACCAGCATGAGATGTGCATGATGAAGACACGCAGAAGAATGGGTCCAAGACATGGATTTCAAGAGGGAAAGTCTTGCATGACCAACCTTATTGAAGTTTTTGAAGAGGTAACATAGAGAGTCGACAAGGGGAATGCAGCAGACGTAATATATCAGATTTTAAAAAGGCCTTCGATAAGATACCACATAACAGACTAATGAATAAGGTCAGCGAATGCGGAGTCAGGGGACAAGTAGCAGAATGAATAGCTAACTGGTTTCAAGACAGAAAGCAGAGAGTGGGAGTAAAGGGTGATGCTTCACAGTGGCAGAAGTTGGCTCGTGGTGTTCCACAAGGATCAGTGCTGGGACCACTGCCGTTCACAATGTACATTAACTATTTAGACTTTAGAATCAATAACACAATTTCTAAATTTGTGGATTATACAATATTGGGGGAGGTAGTCAATATTGAGGAGGACTGCAACAGATTATAGGAGTGCATTAATAAACCTGCAGAATGGGCAAATAATTGGCAAATAAAATTCAACACAGACACATGTGAGGTATTACATTTAGGTAGGCAGAATAGGAAGGTCACTTATCACTTGGAGCGTGGGAGTCTAGGTGGGGTAGAGGAACAAAGGGATCTAGGAGTGTATATACACAAATCACTTAAAGTTGCGCCACAGGTTAGCAAAGCCATTAAAAATGCAAACCAAGCATTAGGGTTTATTGCTAGAAAGTTAGAATTGAAAAGTAGAGAAGGTATACTAAACCTGTATCAAACCTTGGTTAGACCACAATTAGATTACTGCGTGCATTTCTGATTGTCATATTATAAAAGGATATAGAAGCACTGGAGAGGTAGCAGAGAAGATTTACAAGAATTATACAAAAAATGTGAGGGTATGCATATCAGGAAGGGATGAACAGCCTGAGTCTCTTTTCACTTGAAAAAAGATGGCTGAGTGTTGACCTAATATAGGTCTATTATATTATGAAAAGTTTGATAGAGTGGATACAGAGACAATGTTTCCACTTGTGGGGAAAAGCCTAACTGGAGGCCATTAATAAAAGATAGTCACCAAGAAATCCAATAGGTAATTCAGAAGCAACTCCTTTACCCAAAGGGTGGTGAGAATGTTGAACTCGCTACCACAGAACATAAGCACATAGTAAGATGTGGGAGCAGGAGTAGGTCAGTTGGCCCTCGAGACTTTTCCGCCATTCAATAAGATGATGACTAATCTGAACTTGGCCTCAACTCCACTTCACTGCCAGCTCCCCATTACCCTTGATTCCTTACCATTCAAAGGTCTGTTTATCTCCACCTTAAATATATTCAATGACCCAACCTCCACAGCTTACTGGGGAAGAGAATACCAATGATTCACGACACTCTCAGATAAAAAATGCATACTCATTTCCGTTTTAAATGTGTGCCCCCTAATTCGGAAACTATGCCCTGTCGTTCTAGATTCGCCCCAAGTGGATGCATTCTCTCTGCATCTACCCTGTCAAGCCCCTTCAGAATCTTATATGTTTCAAAAAGATCGCCTCTCATTCCTCTGAACTCCAATGAGTACAGGCCCAACCTGCTCAACCTTTTTTCATAAGACAACCCCTTCATATCCGGAATCAACCTTGTGAACCTTCTCTGATCTGCCTCCAATACAAGTATAGCCTTCCTTTGCTATAAAGGAAAGCATTCCATTTACCTTCCTAATTACTTGCTGTACCTGCATGCTAACTTTCTTGATTCATATACAAGGACCCCCATATCCCTATGTACCTCAGCATTTTGTAATGTCTCCCCATTTAAATAAGAATTTGCTTTTGTATTTTTCCTATCAAGTGGATAACCTCACATTTTCCCAAATTATACACCATCTGCCAGATTTTTGCCCATTCACTTAGCCGATGATATTCGCTTTGAGAGATACTTTCCCCTCCACACAGTTTGCTTGCCCGCTTATCTTTGTATCTTCAGCAAATTTGGCCACATTACACTCGGTTCCTTCATCCAACTCATTAATATAGATTGTAAATAGTTGAGGCCCCAGTACTGACCCCGGCGACTCCCCACTAGTTACAGTTTGCCAAACTAAAAATGGCCCATGTATTCTGACTCTCTGTTTCCTGTTGGTTAGCCAGTCCTCCATCCATGCTAATATATTACCCCAGAACCCGTGAGCTCTTGTCTTGTGAAGTAACCGTTTGTGTAGCACATTATGGAATGCCTTTTGGAAATCTAAATACACGGCATCTACTGGTTTCCCTCTATCCACGCTGCCCGGTACTTCATCAAAGAAGCCCAGCAAATTTGTCAAACATGATTTCCCTTACATAAAACCATGCTGACGCTGCTTGACTATATTATGATTTTCAAAATGTCCTGCTTCCACTTCCTTAATGATGGGTTCCAGCATTTTCCCAATGACAGATGATGGGCTAACTGGTCTATAGTTGTTTGCTTTCTGTCTCCCTCCTTCCTTAAATAGAAGCGTTATATTTGCGGTTTTCCAGTCCGCTGAGACCTCTCCAGAATCCAGGGAATTTTGGTAGATTACAACCAGTGCATCCATTATCTCTGTAGCCACCTCTTTTAAGAACCTAGTTTACAGGCCATCGTGTCCAGGGGAATTGTCTACATTTAGTAGATTGCCCAGTACTTTTTCTCAAGAGATAGTGATTTTTAAAGTCCCCACACCCAAATAGCCCCTTGATTATCCATTATTGGGATACTTTTAGTGTCTTCCACCGTGCAGACCAGTAACAAATATTTGTTCAAATCTCTGCCATTTCCCTGTTGGCCATTATTAAATCCGAAGACTCATCCTTTAAAGACCACCGTTTACTTTAGCTACTCTCTTCATTTTTCTATACCTGTAGTAGATCTAACTGTCTGTTTTTATATTTCTTGCTAGCTTACGCTCATACGCTTTCCTCTATATAATTGTTTTAGTTGTCTATTGCTGTTTTTTAAAAGTTTCCCAATCCTCTAGCCTTCCACTATTCTTCGCAACATTGTATGGCGCTGTTTTCAAATTTATACCATCCTTTACTTCCTTAGAAAGCCACGGATGTTTCATCCTTCTCTTAGGGTCTTTCTTTCTCAATGGAATATATCTTTGCTAAGAGTTATGAAAAACATCCTTAAATATTTGCTCCTGCTTTTATACAGTCTTACCGTTTAATATGTTTTCCTTTTCCATCTTAACAAAATTTTCCTTCAAACTTTTGTAATTTCATTTATTTAAGTTCAGGATACCAGTTTGAGAACTAGCTGTCTCAGCCTCAAACTGAATTTGAAATATAGGGAGAGATTGAAGCGAATAGTGTAGATAGATGCATTTAAGTGGAGGGGAGGATAGACAAGCATATGAGGGAGAATTGACTAAGGGCTACGCTGACAGATTTAGATTGGGAAAGACGGGAGGAGATTAGAGTGAAGCATAATGGCCCGCATGGACTGGTCAGGACGAATGTACTGTTTCTGTGCCGTATATCCTATGTAATCCTTTGTAATCCTATTTAATACATGGTCAGTCACAGTGACATCACCACTACATGAAATGATTAATTTGGCTCTGGAGAAAGTAATGTGTAAAACAAATGGGTAGTGATCTGCAGCAGAGAAAATATCGTGATAGATATATGATGATGATGAGATATTGCTTAGTGTTGGCCTTAAGTAATCTAGCTCAAACAGAGGGGAGATTGTCCCAAAGTCTGCTAATGTTATACTGTATTGGTTTATCTTTCTATTGTAGTGATGTTAATCTTTAGCCTTTCCATGTTAAGTAGGGAAGAATACATCAATTAAAGGTACCAGTGGACTGCTGGCCCTGGGCTGCCCCTGCAGCAATGGTCAATCTCAGGATGACGCAATTAGAGATTTAATTAAACACATGATATGGCAATCTGATTCAGACATTTCAGAGAAGTTTAATAATTTGTTACAATGTTGGAACACAGTTAGGTCTACAAAGGGAAATATTGGGGCATTCATCATCATTTTAATTGGTAGGAATGATCCAAAATGAAACGCTGACTTATAATTAACGGTTTCACTTGGTAGAATTGAAAAGTTGTGGATCAAGAGTGAAACTATCGATAAAGTTACGACTCTGAGGTAATTACGCTGGTAAGCCCACCAGACAAAGAGATCATTAAGTAAGGAAAACTGTCCTTATTGATCAAGGATAAGTCGATGAAAGTCTCCTTATATGGATTTACCTTTTAAGTTTCATATAGTTTAATAATGCAACATTGTGTGGATGGTCACGGAGAGGGAGTGAGGCAATTGTAATAAAACTGGCTGTTTGCACTGAGTATTCCGATTCGTGAAAGCCTAATATACTGAGCTCAGAAGTGTAAGACGTCTTAATCTCTAACTAACCATCATCAGCTATGGTTGTATATACTAACTTGTATGTGCATGTTTAAGTACTATTGCAGATACTGTGTGCTCAATACACCTATGAAAACTCAGTCCAATTTTCAAGAGTCTTATTGACAAGTTTATTCTACCAACAGCCTTAGTACTTTAAATTGTCAATTGGCTTAATTTATTAACTGTGATAAAGTGCGCCCTTTACCTATAACTTACGTTCCACTTCATGCTGACGTTGCCAAAGCAAACAATCTCCACATGGTTAAAGGCCCCCGGGGAGCCCAGGCTCTGCTACTCCGGCTCACATCCAGCTTCTGAAGGAAGTGGCGTTGAGTTGCGGGCCGTTTTGTGTAATAGGCACGTTCTCATTTAACTGGATTCAGACGAACAATACTATTTAAGCCAAGGGTCAGGCAGCAGGTAGACTTTTTAATTCCGTCATTCAGCGAAGTTTCTGCAACCCAGCTACAATCGTGAGCAGCCGATGTTTAATCAATCACATCATCCAAATTCAACAGATAAAGCAGAAATCAAAGCATGCAAAAGTTAACCACTGCATTAACGTGTCAAATTCAATTCCACATGGTTGTGATTCCTCGTCCCCGTTTCTGATTAAATAGCTGTTGTGTTTCCTTGGGTCCCTCTATTTATAATTAAGAGTTACCATGTGTCCCTGATATTGACAATCTCCGCTATTTCTAAAGAAACTTTTGCTTTGTGTTCCCCTCAATTCCCATAGCAGTCAAACATGGCCGACGGCATGTCAGACAGCCAGAAAACATATGTTCCTCAAACACAGAGCGAGAGTGAGAGCAACACTGACTGAAGCTCAGTGAGAGACACAGGCTGTAGGCTGACATCACGCAGACTGCAGACTGACTGCACACAAACTCACGTCATACTAGGCCCTGTCTCAGTTATTACTGCACTAGACATAAGAACATAAGAAATAAGAGCGGCTGTAGGCCATACTGCCCCTCGAACCTGCTCAGCCATTCAATAACATCATGGCTGTTCATCGACTTCAACAACACTTTCCCGCTGATCTCCATATCCCTTGATTCCCCTAGAGACCAAAAATCTATCGATCTCACCCTTCACAGCCGTCTGGTGCAGAGAATTCCAAAGATTCACAACCCTCTGAGTGAAGCGATTCCTCCTCATCTCAGTCTTAATTGGCCTACCCCGTATCCTTAGACTATGCTCCCTAGATCTAGACACTCCAGCCAGGGGAAAAACCTTTCAGCATCTACCCTGTCAATCCCCTTCAGAATCTTGTACATTTCCATGAGATCACCTCTCATTCTTCCAAACTCCATAGAGTTTGACCCATTCTATAGAATTTATCATCATAGGCAGCCCTCTCCTCCCAGTTATTAAGCTAGTGAAACTTTGCTGCACCGCCTCCAAGGCAATTATATCCTTCCTTAGATAAGGAGACCAAAACTGTTAATAATACTCCAGATGTGGTCTCACCATGACCCGGTACAATTGTAGCAATACTTCCTTACACTTATACTTCAACCCCCTTGCAATAAAGGCCAACGTGACATTTTCGTTCCTTCTCGCATGCTGTACCTGCATGCTAGCATTCTTTGTTTCTTGCACAACCCTGTCTCTGTTTATGTTGCACTAGGCATGTCTCAGTTGTAACTGAATGTGAAGGCCTTAGAGATGGTTCAGATAAGATTTACAAAAATGGTTCCAGGGATGAATGACTTCCATTACGTGGATAGACTAGAGATGCTGCGTTTGTTCAGGACCTGGAATGCACTGCCTCAGAGGGTGGTGAATGCAGTTTGAATCGTGACATGCAATAGGGAATTGGTTAAGTACCTGAAGGATAACAAATAGCAGGACGCCTTCTGTGCTATAACCATTCTGTGATTCTATGTTTCCCCATCCCCTGGTGACACCGTTCCGTCTGCAGGCTGTATGACGTCATTCTGCAGTCTGTCTGACGTCAGTCTGCAGTCTGTGTCAATCTACAGCATGTGAGACGTTAGTTTCCAGCCTGTGTGACGTCAGTCAGCAGTCTGTGTGACGTCAGTCTGCATTCTCTGAGGCGCATTTCTGCAGTTAGTGTGTCTCTGTCTCCGTGTTGTGTGACATCATTCTGCAGTCTGAGTGGTGGCATTCTGAAGTCTGTGTGGCTCATTTCTGCAGTCCGTGTGATTCTGTCTGTGGTCTGTGTGGTGTCAGTCTGCAGTCTGTGCGTTGCAATTCTGCAGTCAGTGTGGCGGAATTCTGCAGTCTGTGTGACACTGTTTGCGTTCTGTGTGACTCTGGCTGCATTCTGTGCGATGCTTTCTGCAGTCTGTGTGACGTCAGTTTGCAGCCTATGTGAAGTCAGTCTGCAGACTGAGCGACAGTCTGCAGTCTGTGGACGTCAGTCTGCATTCTGTGACGTCTGTCCGCAGTCAGTGTGACGAACTTTTGCAGTCTGTGTTACGTTTGTCTGCAGTCTGTGTTTCTCTGTCTGCAGTCAATGTGACGTAAGCCTGCTATCTGTGTGATTTAATCTGCAGCCCGTGTGACTCTTGTTATGTTCATAAATAAATAGACGTTTTCATTATGAACAGCAAGCTTGTGCTAGACTTTTATTCAGCCATGTGCATCGTGGGTAGACCCACTACTAAACATACAGCTCCACCTAGTGTACCATTTTAGAATGACATGTTACTGATCATTACATCGCCCTTTCTTTGAGAATAAACAAAATCAACATCAATCAACTTTCAAGAAAAACGATAAGCTTTTCATTCTTTTAATATACTTTTATTTGTACTCAAAGATTAAGTCTATCAGGCTGTTTTACCTCACGTCTGTATCTTCTCAGCACAGGTAAGTCTGGTGTGTTTGCATGAGAGCCTGTATGTGTGTTTGTGTTAGATTGTTCTGGTGGTGAGTGACAAGATTCAGTTGCGGCATTGTCATCGAATTGCTCTTGGTTTGTTTCTTGTGTTTTCAGGAGGGAACGGCTGTTCCTCCTGAGAATCTGTCCTTCCTCAGTTCTAACAGTGTATGAACTTGGTCCTACTTCCTCAAGAACTGTAGCTTTCATGTTCCATGCATCTGGATCCTCAATCCTGACATCATCCCTTGTCAATTGTTTCGGAGTTTTGGATGACTTGTCATAGTGTGATTTCTGTTTCAGCTTTAACAGTTGAAGTCTCTGTCTCAGTTCCTTACTCTGCTTTTCTTTTGCACAGCAGGGTAGCGTGTTGCGCAACTTGCAACCCATATGAAGTTCAGCAGGTGAAGAACCAGAGTCTAAAGTGGAGGCTCGGTAGCTCAGCAGGGCGAGATAAGGATCAGACTTGCTTTCTGTTGCTTTCTTCAGTAGCTGTTTGAGAAATTGAACACCTTTCTCTGCCTTACCATTCGACTGAACATACAGAGGACTGGATGTGATGTGCTGAAAGTCATAATGTGCTGCAAACTGTTGCCACTCCTTACAGATGATGCACGGACAATTGTCGCTAATGGCAATCCTGGGAATTCCATGTCTGGCGAAGATGGATTTAACATGCATTATGACACTACTTGCTGATGTGCTTGAGAGCAGCACCATCTCAGGATAGTTAGAATAGTAGTCAATCACTAATAGATAGTCTTTACCATTCAAATGAAAAAGGTCCATACCACCCGTTTGCCATGGTGCTGTTGGTAAGTCAGCTACAATCATTTGTTCCTTTGCTTGTTTGTTTTGGTGTTTCTGACATGTCTCACATTTGCCTATCATGTTCTCAATGTCCTTACTTATGCCAGGCCAATAAACAGTGTCTCTTGCTCTCCTTTTTCATTTTTCAATTCCAAGCTGTCCCTCATGAATCCTTTTGAGCATGTCTCGATGTAGAGCCTGTGGAATGACTATTCTGTTCTGTTTTAGTAATAGTCCACTTGCGGCACTCAACTCTGACCTTATGTGATAGTACATTGGACAGGAACCTTTTGGCCAACCATAATGAATGTTCTCTATTACTGTTTGTAACACTGTATCTTTAACTGTTTCTTCTGCTATTTCCTTTGATTTTGTGTCTGACACGGGCAGCGCAGCAGTGACCATACGCACATGAACATCCACGTCTTCCTCAGTAGAGCTCACATGACTCATTGTCGGTGCTTGGGATAGTGCATCTGCTAATAGTATGTGTTTGCCTGGTGTGTAGATCAGTTCAAAGTCATATCTTTGAAGCTTCATCGTGAGTCGTTGAATCCTTGGAGACATCTCATTCTGTTTTTTTTTTTATGATGGCAACCAATGGGCAGTGGTCTGTCTGAACTGTGAAGATGGGAAGTCCATATATGTAGCCATGGAACTTTTCCAGTCCAACTACCAAGCCTAGGCATTCCTTTTCAATCTGGGCGTATCGACACTCAGAATCATTCATAGACCTGGAGGCATAGGCAACAGGCTTCCAATCTTCACCCTCTGCTTGTAGCAAGACCGCGCCTAGGCCATCTTTGGATGCATCCATTGACACTTTGCTTTTCTTTGTTGGGTCAAAGAAGGTGAGTACAGGTGTGGTTGTCAGCATTGTTTTGAGTTTCATCCGCTCTTGTTCATGTCTTTCTGTCCATGCGAACTCATTTGTTTCATGTAGCAGGTCTCACAGACAGGCTGCCTTGGCTGACAAGTTAGGAATGAACTTTCCAATGAAGTTTATCATGCCCATGATGCGTAGCACTCCTTTTTTGTCGGTGGGTCGGGGCATGTTGAGTATGGCGTTCACTTCTTCCATATCTGGCTGTGCTGTCTCTCCCTCTAACTTAACCTTACTGTGTGTATTTAACTTACTTATATATGTTTAACTTACCTGTTGGGGCCGTTGCCCCTTTAACTTACCTTTTAGGGCCATTGCCCCTTTAAGACACGCCCTAGCATGATGACATCACGTCACGTACGACGTGACGTGCGTGAAGCGGCTGCCGGCCCGACTCGGCCTTCCAGAAAAGCGCCGGCACAGCCCGGCCTAGCGTCTTCGGCCGCATCAACCCGCCGCTGGGAGCGACGCGACCTTCCGCTCCCGCGGCAAGCACCGGCTCAGCCTGGCCTCCAGCTCCCGCTCCCGACTTCGGCCTCAACGGCCAGAAACACGGCCAGCGACGCAACTACGCAGTCACGGGACGCCCCAAGCGCTGGCAAACGCGACCGAGCGTGATGAGGTCATCATGCTCCCCACAGGACTGTGAACCCAGTCCTCGTGGAGTCCCCGCTGGGACAAGACCTACACCACGGTGCTCCTACAACAGCACAGGCTCTGAGAAGTTGTATTGTTCCCATGCTTGAGTCTTGGAAATTATTTGTCTGTAAGTATTTTAGAATGCTATAGATGATTAGTGTGCACTGTATGTTGTAGAAAACGTTTAGTTGTAACTTTTCTCTGTCTAGCTGGTTAACTAGTAGCAGTATTTGATACACTATGTACAGGGCTAATTTAAAGAGAATGCCTCCCAGTTTGCTAAATGTATATTCACAGTAAGCTGTGTTTTCACGTGTTTGGTAATTTACATACTAAATATACTGTGTTGCTCAGGCATACCTAAATTTGTGTATACATATCAGTTATGCGCTTGTATACTAATGTGTGCTTCCATTTCTGTGTTGTATTTCAGTTTTACAATAATAAGAATCTTTCAATAAAGCGTTACAAGAAAAGTCAAGCCTTGTGATTTTATGGGAAGATATCAAGTTGTTCGCTATCTGTCTAGCTCTGCATAGGATCGCGTTGCGAGGGCAGAATACTGGCTCTATTCCTTTACCAGATAGATTATCTCCTAGGAAAGTGACTTCCTGGACGCCAAACTGACACTTGGCTTTGTTGAGCTTCAGTCCATTGCGGCGTATGCTCTTTAGCACTTTAGTCTGTCTCTCATTGTGTTCTTTCAGTGTGGAGCCCCAGATGATGATGTCATCAACATAGACCCGAACTCCTTCCAGACCTTCAATTATGTGTTTCATCGTTTTATGAAAGATTTCAGATGCAGATATTATCCCGAAAGGCATTCTGAGGAAACAATACCTGCCAGATGGTGTGTTGAAGGTGCTCTCCTCATCCAGTTTTAGTTGCCAAAATCCTTGTGCGGCATCGAGCATTGTGAAGTATCTGGCACCTGACATTTCACTGGTGATTTCTTTTCGCTTGGGAATCTGGTAGTGTTCTCGTTTTATGTTTGCATTTAAGTCCTTTGGATCCATGCATACTCTTAGATCATTGTTCTTTTTCTTTACACATACCATGGAGTTAACCCAGTGTGTTGGCTCTTCGACTTTCCTGATGATTCCTAGTCTGGTCATTCTGTCCAGTTCTTTCTTGAGCCTGTCATGCAGGGGTGCTGGAACTCTCCGTGGAGCATGTACCACTGGCTGAGCATACTTCTTTAGCTGGACTTTGTAAGTGAATGGTAGAACTCCAAAGCTTTTGAACACATCCTTGAAATTACTCACTACAAAATTCACCGAGTCAACTGGTCTGCTTATGGCACAGTTTATATGGTTGACTCTCTTGACCAGTTTTATGTCCTCACAAGCTTTGTCACCTAGTAGTGAATCAAATCCTTCCGCCACAACAGAAAACATGAGATGATGCACTTTGTCTTTGACTGTCACTTTAAGTCTGCATACACCTAAGCTATCTATTTTCTCTCCATTATAGTTCTTCAGTAGTACTGACTTTTTCTGTATTTTGGGCTTTTCTTTCATATGTATAATGTCACTCATACTGATTAAGTTTGCTTTTGCCCCAGTGTCTAGATTCAATGTAACTAATGCTCCATTTACCTGCAGTGGCATCATTCATTTTTCCTCTTTTACTGCATTAACTTTATGTTCAGCATTGTCCATTCCTGATGGCTGCACATTTTCTGTACCCTTTTCGATATTGTCACATGACACCATTCCTACAAAAAATGTCTCACTTAAATCAGTGTCCTCAATCACGTTAACTTGCTGCCCTTTCTTTGTTTTTACTTTTGAAAAGCATTGTTTGGCAAAGTGATTCTTTCCATTACATTTTGTGCACATTTTCCCAAACGCTGGGCATTGTCTTGATTGGTGCTGGTAACCACAGCGTTTACAATTAAAAATTCCATCCTCCCATTGCCTTGCATTTCTGTTCTGCCCACATTTCTTCCCCTTCTAGGACAGAGCACCGACAGCAGTACTATCACTTACTACAATCGCACCACTATTAATTTCACTGAAAGTCTTCACGTGCTTCTGAGCCAGCTCACTGGCATGGCATATTTTCACAGCACCCTCCAATGTTAGTTCGGTTTCTCTCAACAAACGTTCCCTGACTTTTTATCATGAGTACCAAGCACAATCTGGTCACGAATCATGGATGATTTCAGTTCAGAGAAATTACATGTCTGTGCTTTCAGTTTCAGATCGGTCACAAAGCTATCAAAAGACTCATTTTGCTGCTGTGTCCGTAAACGGAACATGTACCTCTCATAGGTCTCGTTCTTCTTGGGAGAACAATAACTTCTTTAGCACATCGTGCATTTTTTCTCTGTCCTCCTCTTGATCAAATACAAATGTATTAAATACCTCTATCGCCTGCGGGCCTGCAACTGAAAGCAGCAACGCTATTTTCCTTGCATCTGGCTTCGTACCAAACCCGATGGCGGCAATGCAAAGTTCGAATTGTTGTTTAAAATCAGCCAATTGCAGTTGACATTCCCCGTAAGTTTCAAACCCTCTGGTGGCTTCAAATTCTCCATGTCACGTTTCGCAATATTCAGCAGATATTACGACTTCTGGTACCATGTTATGTTCATAAATAAATAGACGTTTTCATTGTGAAAAGCTAGCTTGTGCTAGACATTTATTCAGCCATGTGGACTAGTATACAGCATCCATCTTGACTACTGCATCTTGGGTAGACCCACTACTAAACATACAGTTCCACCTAGTGTACCATTCTAGAATGACATGTTACTGCTCATTACAACTCTGCAGTATATTGTGAATTTGCCTGCAGTCTGTGCCACACAGTCTGCATTTTATGAGACGTCAGTCTGCAGTATGTTTGACTGCCTGCAGTCTGTGTTACTCTGCAGTCTATGTGACTTCAGTTTGCCTTCTGTGAGACTCAGCCTGCAGTCTTTGTTACTCAGGCTGCTGTCTTTGTGAATCTGACTGCAGTCTGTGTGAGGTCAGTCTGCAGTCTTTGTGGCATCAGTCTGCTGCCTGTGCGAGTCTGTCTGAAGTCTGTATGACGTCAGTCTGGATAATGACAGTCTGCAGTCTGTGTGAGGTCACTCTGCAGTCTGTGTTGACGTCCGTCTGTGTGAACTCAGGCTGAATGTGTCATTGAGCTTCAGTCGGCATTAGTGGCTCTCCCGCTGTGTTTAAGGAACGTGTGTTTTCTGGCTGTCTGACGTACCTTCGTCCATGTTTCTCTGACGTGTTTCCAACCGTGTTTGACGGGTATGGAAATTCAGGGGAATGCAGCAAAGGCTTATTTAGAAATAGATGAAATGAGGATATCAGGGACATACAGTAACTTTTAAAATAGAAATACGGGGACGCAGGGAAACCCAACAACTATTAAATAAGCAATAGGGCGGCGAAGCCAACAATATGGGATTGAATTTGGCACGGTATAGCAATAGTTAACTTTTGCATTGTATTTTACCTGTTCAAATTGGATGATGTCATTGATTACACGGCACATTCTCACGATTGAAGCTGTGTGCATATACATAGCTACTTACGGAATAAAAACCTCAAGCTGCTACCTGACTCTTGGCATAAATAGGGTTCGTCGTCTAAAACTACTTAAATGAGTACCAACCTAATGCTCAGATCTACCAGCAACTCGTCACCACTTCCCGCAGAAGCTGGATGCGAGCCGGATTGGCAGAGGAGTTTGTTTGTTTTGAGAATGTCATCACATAGTTTAAGGTGAATGAGTGACGGGTAAAGGGGCACTTAATCCCAATAATATATGAAATATGAACCCAACGGTCTATTAAAGTACTCCGGCTGTGTTAGAATAACGTTTTCAATAACTTTCTTGAAAATTGATGAGAGGTGTCACAGGATTATTGAGCACACAGTCCATGAAATAGTCCTTAAACATACGGCTAAAAAGTACAAATTGCAGGGGCACCTGATGAGGGTTGCATGATGATTCAAACATCTCACAGTACTCAGCTCAGTATCTTAAGCTTCTAAGAATCAGAATACTTAGTAGAAACAGCCAGTTTTATTACAATTGTATCACTCCCTCTCTGTGACCATCCACACAATGTTGCATCATATAAATATATGTTAGTTAAAATGTAGCTCCATATATGGATACTTTCATCGACCGATCCTTGATCAATAAGGGTAGTTTTCCTTTCAAAATGATCACTTTCTCTGTTGGGCTTAGAAGCAAACTTCCCTCTTCCCACTCCCGCATCATTACCTCTGATGACGCCCTCGGATCTATCCTTGGCCCTCTCCCATTTCTCAACAATATGCTGCTCCTTGGCGACACCATCCAAAAACAAGGAGTCAGTTTCCGCATGTATGCTGAAGACACCCAACTCTACCTCACTACCACTTCTCTCGAACCCTCAACCATCTTTAAATTGTCAGACTGTTTTTCCGACATCCAGTACTGGATGAGCAGAAATTCTCTCCACTTAAATATTGGGAAGACCGAAGCCATTATCTTCAGTTGCCTCTGCAATCATCATTCTATAGTCACCGAATCCAACCTCTCCCTAGCATATGCCTGAGGCTGAAGACTGTTCGCAAACTTTGTGCCAGATTTGAAACTGAATGACCTTGCAATCTCATATTAGCGGCATAAAAACGCCTACTTACAGCTCCATAACATTGCCCATCTTTGCCCCTGCCTCAGCTCATCTGTTGCTGAAATCCTCATCCATGCCTTTGTTACCTCTAGACTTGACTATTCCAACGCATTCCTGGCTGGCCTCCCACATTCTACCCTATGTAAACTTGAAGTCATTCAAAATTCTGTTGCACGTGTCCTAACTCGCACCAACTCCCGTTCACCCATCACCCCTATGTGCGCTGAAATATATTGACTCCCGGTTAAGCTACACCTGATTTCAAAATCATCATCCTTGTTTTCAAATCCCGCTATGGCCTCGGCCCTCCATATCTCTGTAATCTCCTTCAGCTCACAAGCCCCCAACATAATTGTGCTCCACTAATTCTACCCACTTGGGAACCCCAGATTATTATCGCTCAAACATTGGTGTCTGTCCCTTCAGCTGCCTAGGCCCTATGGTCTGGGAGTCACTCCCTTTTCATCTCCGTATCTTTAAATCTCTTTCTTCCTTTATGATGCTCATTGAGACCTTCCACTTGGAACAAGCTGTTGGTCATCTGAACTAAGTGTTTCTTATGTGGCTCAGTATCAAATTTTGATCATATAAAAATCCTGTGAAGTAGTTTCGGACGTTTTACTACGTTAAAGGTGCAATAAAAATAAAATGGGAGAGAAATTCAATATCGCCCTGGTGGGGCACAATAATCGGTCGGGTGCAAAGTTTAGCGCCTGGCGCTAATTATCGCCTCCGACTGCAGACTTGGCTTCTATCATCACTGGAGGTGATTGGACTGCTAAATTAGGTGCTACACACATCACTTAAGGCGCTAACGCTGAGGAGCGAGACGCCACCTCAGAGCACTGGCAAAGCTCATGTGATGTCCGTCAGATACACTGGCGCCGGCCAGTTCTTAAAAGGGAGGGTCAATCTTGCTCTCCATCCACACAATGCTCATTGCAGCCTTGAATCCCGCCCTGGAGAGACCTTTACATCAAATCTGCCGGAAAGAATAATGGAAAGAACCAGGGAAAGAGCTCGAAGTGCAGCCTCCAAAGTCTCTTCTAAATCGATGCAAGGAAGATCATTTCAAAATGAACCTGCAAAGTGCTGCTCAATACCCAATACTCCATCACACAGCATTGAATCTCTCCAGAAGTCTCTCTCTCTCTCGCAGATTGCATGGTCCAAAAATGTCGCCGACAAATAAGGCAGGAAGCGGTTGCCTTTAAATAGTGGTCTACAGTCCACTGCAAAACGCACCCCTCAAACTGTCGTTGCTAGCGGCAGGAGGTAAGGCTGGGGGCACCACTCAATGTCCACTCCGGGGCACTCCGGGGCACTCCAGGGCATTGCACGCATGACTGACGTCATGAATTTCGGGCACAGGAGATTGGGTTGGCAGTATTTAGCACTGCTGCAAAATGTCTTCCATTTCGCAAGCTGCACAAAAAATTGATGCGCCCAGGCATTCGTTTCTTTGCCCCTCATTAGCACCCTAAGTGGAGGCGCAATCCAACCTAATGTTTCCCCCAATGTGCTGTTAACTTGTATTTCCATATATGGGAACTTCCATCGACTTATCGTTGATCAATAAGTATAGTTTTCCTGATTAAAAAACCTCTTTTTCTGGTGGAAATACAAACGTAATTCCCTCTGAGTCATTATCTTATCAGTAGTATCATTCTGGATCCACAGCAATTCAATTCTACCAAGTGAAAACATTAATTATCAATCGATCTTTATTTCTGGCTCTTTCATACAATTTAAAAAGATGATGCATGCCCCGAAGGTTCCGTTCTGTAACCAACTGTCTTCCCACAGTGTAGAAAATGATTAAAGCTCTCTGAAATTTATGAATCAGTTTGCAATGACAGGTGTTATATAAATCTATTATTGATACATCCTGAGACTGACCATTGCTGCATCAACGGCCCTGGCACATCAGTCCACTATTACTTAGTGTAGAATTGTACATCCCTGCTTAACAGCTAAAAAATGGCCCAGAAATTCGGGTTGGGGACTTCCCGTGGGAGCGCACAGGCTGTTGAGCTGTGGGCCCGGGTGGGATTTCTATCCTTAGGCCTCCTTCAACTGCTGGTGCACTGTGATTGCGTATCCCAGGGGTGAAGTTAGTTCGAAGCGTCCCCTTGGATCACGTGGGCCTTGGAGAGCCAATGGTTGCAGGGAATGCTTCATTCATAAGTATGACAGGAAGAGCTGTCAAAACTATAAAAACATTAATGCTGTAGAAAGATAAACCAATATATTATAACATTAGCATACTTTAGGACTGTCTGATTTACTCCTTCATTACAATACCCCACTGTGGGCGTTTGATTACTTAAGGCCAACACGAAAAACAAATCTCATCAGCATCATATATCTATCTCCATCTATTCTATTCTGCAGATCACGACCCATTCGCTTTACTCATTACTCGATCCAGAGCCACATTATCCATTTCTTGATGCGCTGAAGCCAGCGTGACTGACTGTGTCTTGGATGCATTCTTCAGGGCATTTCATCATGCACATCGCATGCTGGAATCGCATTCACGGGCAACACCGCATTCTGCACACACAGTGATAACACAAGACCAGGCAGCTGGAGGCATCCAATACAAGCCATCCCTAACCATTCTGGCAATCTACCCAAAGCTGGGAGATGGGGTCGGGGTTCTGTCGATGTTTGATTAGAATCTCCCACTGCATTGTTCCGCTGTTTCTTGTAATGTCCAAGCTATCAAGTACTTTCCTCTAATTGCTCAGTGCCAGAAAGGACCAAACCATGAAAGCGGACCTACGCAAGATGAGGAGCGGTGACATAAAAGCAACGGGAGAAAAGATCCTCGGGCAGTGAAGACCTGAGCAGCAGCGACATATTTATTCGTGTAATTAAAAAGAAACAACAAATTGTCAAGGAGTGAAGCCGCAGAAGAGCAAGAAAGTGATTGGTTGGTGAGCATTACAGGTCATTTGCTCTCGAAGCTAGCGAAGTGGGTTCAACCTATAAATTAAACTAGATGTAGTACCAGTTAGAAAATAAAACATGAGCTAAGTTAATTGAATATATAAACATTAATTAATTAAATAACTAAAACGACAGTGTATAGTGCTAGCAATGCAGGTTGTGTGCCACAAGTGCAGCATGTGGAATGAATGTTGCGAGCATTGCGATCCCTGATGAACAGATCTGCAGTTAGTGCTTGCACCTCGAGGAAGCTCAGCTCAGAGTTGTTGAACAGGTGCCCGAGGTGCAGACATTTCCGGCCATCAGGGCGGGGCGAGTTACCTGGATACTTTGATCCAGGAGGCAGTCACACCCCTTAGGTTTGTAGTAGAACAGGCCTGGTTAGTGGTCAGAGAAAGGAGGGTGTCACTGCGACTCAGCCAGGTAAGGCGACACCAGGTGCAGTGCTGGAGGAGCCTCGGCTTAGTGTGTATTCAGCAGGTATGCGGTTCCTGCTGCCTGTGTGGGTGAGGGCAATGTCTGCAGTATGGATGAGCAAACTGACCACGGTAATGTGGTATAGGAGGCCGTTCAAGTGGGGGGAGTGAAAATGAATGTAGCTGTGGTAGGGGACAGTATAGTCAGGGGGAGAGATACTGTTCTCTGCAGCCACGATCGGGTGTTCCGAAGATTCCATTGCCTTTAAGGTTTAAGGATATCTCCCCACAGCTGGAAAAATATTTGAAGTGGGAGGGGAAGGATTCAGTGGTGGTGGTCCACGTAGGAAATGCGCTGAACTAGGATAATGTTCTGTTGAGAGAGCTAGAGGAGAGAGCATACAATTTAAAATGCAGGCCCTCAAAATAATAATGACTTTATTGTAATCTCAGCCACGTGCAAATTGCCATCGGGGTATGCAGAACTGAGAGTTAATTGTTTTGCTTAAAGAGTGGTTTGGGGCATAATCTGAATGCACGAATCATTCATAACAACGGATCTATAAGAAATAAAACAAGGCTAAATATATACGAAACAGGAACGGAGAGCATAGGAAGGAATAAACGTAGGGAGGACATAGAATCTAGGTATTAAATAAAGTAACAGAACTAGAGCGTGAAAACATGGGTTAAAATAAAGTGACATGAACTGCTATTAAAAATGAGTTAAACACTCTATACAGCAGTGCGCACTCTGTCCATAATAAAAAAGGGGAACTGGAGGCAATAATGTCCCAGAAATTGGGGTCGGAAGCTTCCTGCGGGTGCAAGCCTCTAACATGCACTTACCTAGCACGCCAGCCATTGAGCTGTGGGCCCGCGTGGGATTCCATTCCTGGGCCTGCTCCAACTGCCGTCGCACAGTGCTTGCATAGCCCAGTGGGGCAGTTAATTCGCAGTGTCACCTGGGATCACGTGGGCCATCAAGAGCCAATGGTAGCAGGGAAATGCCCATTCATAAAATTGACAGGGAGAGCTGTCAAATCTATAAATACTATAAGACCCAAAACATCATTAAAACTTCAAATGAATTGCTTTTTAATCACATTTTTAAACTAACTGTAAATTACATAAAATAACTATTTTAAACAATAATTTAAATATTGCAAAAGTTAATTACATTTTCAAACGGGGCTAAAAATAAACAGAAACGTTCTTTAAAGTATTTAAAAATAATAAACCTGTGGAAAAATGTTTTAATTTTAATTAATTCAACACTTACTTTTTCAAAAGCTGGCCTTGCGCATGCTTTTTAGAAGTGTAACTACTGGAGACTTACACTCCAGGAGAAAACTGCAAAAAAAAACAAAAGTTCCACGCACACACGCTGGCTCTCTGGCGTATGCCTTGTACCTCTGAACCCCTTCCTTTAAGGGAATGGAAGTCCCGGTTTCCCGCGCATGCGCAGTGCATGCAGAGATACCGGCACTTCAGTTGAGCCTACGGGTGAGTACCCCGGGCGTACCTACCCGTGGAGACTCGAAATTCTGGGCCAATGTGTTGCGAGGAACCAGATATTGTAGGTCATACTAAGACATGGCTTCAGAAAAATCAGGACAGGGAATTAAACATTGCTATGTATAATATATTTAGAAATGATAAAGAAGGGAAAAGGGAGATGGAGTATCTGTGCTTATTATAGTTAACATAATGGCAGTGGAAACAATGGCACAGCTATCAGTAAGACAGAAATCGATTCTAAGTGCATAGACACAAAAGATGATAAAGGATCAATCACACCATTAGATGTCGTGTATAGACCAGTAATGGTGGGAGAAGAGATGAAGGAAGAAATATGGAAACAAATGAGTGAAATTAGAAAAAAGAATAAAGTGATGGGGAGTTTAAACTGCCCCGAAATTGTTTCGGAAGAAGAGGTAGGTAAAGTTGATATGGGAATGGAGTTCCTACTTTGTGCAAAGGGTTCCTTTCGAACCCAATAGGTAAGAAGCCGAAAAGGGAGGATAAGCTACTGGGAGATGGACAGGTAGAAGTCACATCGGAAAATGAGATTAGAAATGATATACCCGCATTTAAATTTAAAAAGGAGAATTATTAAATAAACTAATCAAACTCAAACAGGATAAATGCCCTGCTCCAGACGAATTACATCCGCGCATTTTAAAAGAATCTAGGGAAGCGATAGAAGAGGCACTATTACACATATTTAATAATTCGTTAGAAAGCAGTATAGTGCAAAAGGACTGGCAGATAGCTAACCTAGTTCCTATATTTAAGGAGGGAGTTGGAACATGTCCATGGGACTATAGACCAGGCATCGTAACATCGGTGGTAGGAACAGTAACAGAATCCCTACCAAAGGAAAAAAATAGAAGAACATCTAGAAGCCAAAAATATAATATTGAATAGTCAGCATGCATTTTAGATGAGAAAGTCTTGTTTGACCACACTCATTGAATTCTTTGAAGAGGTAACAGAGAGCGTTGACAAGGGTTAAATAGTCGGCGAGATGTCAAAAAAGCCTTAAAGTACTGCATACAGACTAATGAAAAAGGTCAGAGAATGCGGAGTGAGGCAACAAGCAGCAGAATGGATAGGTAGCTGGCTTCAAGACAGAAAGCAGAGAGTAGGTGTAAACGTTAGCTATGCAGAGGGGCCGAATATGAGAAGTGTGATCCCACAATGATCAGTGCTGGGACCATGTTTGTTCATAAATTATGTTAACAATTTAGACTTTGGAATCAAAAACACAATTTCTATATTGGCGGCTGTCACCAAATTGGGGAAAAGCTGCAGCTGTGATACTCAACACTGAGGAGGACTGCAACAAATTGCAAGAAGACATTAATAAACTTGCAGAATGGGCAAATGCATTTCAACAGATAAATGGGAGGTATTACACTTTGGTAAGAAAAATAAGGAGGTTACATATTACTTGGAAAATAAGAATCTAAATGGGATAGAAGAGCAAACAGATCTTGGATTACAAATACACAAATCACTAACACTAGCAACACTAAATGCAAAGGATACATAAAAAAGCAAACCAAACACAAGCGTTTATTTCAAGTTGGATAGAATTGAAAAGCAGAGAATTATATGAAACTTGTATCGAACCTTAGTAATACCACTCTTGGAGTACTGCGTACAGTTCTGTTCACCATATTATAAAACTATATAGAGGCACTGCAGGGGGAACAAAAAAGATTTACAATGTAGTTACAAGAACTGCGAGGATATAACTATCAGGAAAGAATGAATAGGCTGGGTCTCTTTTCTAAAGAAAAGAGAAGGCTTAGGGGCTACCGAATAGACTTCTTTAAAATATGAAAAGGTTTTGCTAGAGTAGACAGAGAAAGAATGTTTCCACTTGTGCGGAAGAGCAAAACTAAAGTCCATCAATGTATGATAGTCAACAAGAAATGAAATACGGAATTCATAAGCAAGTTCTACCAATAGACGGTGAGGATGTGAACATCACGATCACAGAGAGTGATTCCAGCAAACAGCATGGACACATTTGAAGGGAGGCTAGATAAGAATATGAGGGAGAGGAAACATAGGGTTGTGCTGATAGAGTTAGAAGAGGAAAGATGAAAGGAGGCTCAAGTGGAGCTTAATCGCCAACATGGACTGGTTGGACCGAATGACCTGCTTCTGTGCTGTATATCCTATGTAAACCACTTTCACCTCCAAGAGAAAGCAATCAGTTAACGATCTGAACTACACTTATCTGACTTGCACTAGATTGTGAATTGATACCAGGATGAGGTTTTTTGGCGAGTTGTGCCCAGGTGATTGAGATTAATAACGTACTGATCAGAATAGAAAGAAGCAGACTGCTGCCATTATTTGAGGGATCTGGAATAATTGCTATGGATTAAAGAATGGATTGAAGAGATTTATAATGGACGGTCAGAGACTCCTCTTTACATGGAGAGCGGTGAAGTTGTGGAATTAACAGAGGCAGAAATTATGTCAATATTGGAGGCTAACTTGTATGAATAAAAATAGGGTGAATTGATGCTGAGACCGGACGCATAAAGTGAATGGAACGATTTGCTCGGCTGGAGGGTAAACGCTGAAAAGGGATAATTGCGTGAAACAGTCTTTTCCCCTCTTATAACATACCAACAAACTGATAACCAGTTGACATTTTCAGTAAATATCTTTGAACAAAGATGACTAATGTTACATTGACGAATCAATCTCCCACTGTCTCCATCATTAGACACTGATCAGGAGACAGGAACCCGTTCTATTGGTCCAGGAGACAATGGGGGGTGGGGGTGGAGTCTGATGGCGAGACAAGCGCCTGCAACATTCACACCAAGATTACATAATCACAGATAACCACCATAATAACATATTATTTCTACAATAAAGGAATGTCTACCTGTTAGTTAAACTGAGTGTCTAATTCCAGTACCTGCTGTGTGAGGTAGCTGATGCTGACACCCACATGTTCCACTCCACTGCTGAAGCTCAGTCATGACTGTTCTTTATCGGGGAGAAATTGGGTGATTAGCGCCACTTGTTAGCGCCTAAAGAGGGAGTCAGTGGCTGTAGCGCCACTGGCTGCGTCTCCCGCGATATTCAGTAGGGGCGCTAATGGTGGCATTAGGCATTTGCGCTACGCTGCCTCCGATGACATCATCGGTGTGCGCAGTGCCCCATTCGTGCCCCGTTCACGATATTTGGTAGTGAATGCCGCAGTTGCGCCACTCACTACCCGAGCCCGGTTCACGGGGCCTTACTGTGCCGGCTGCATTGCAAGTTAAGGTGGAGGTGCGGGATGGCCTCCGCCAGCACCTCCGTCCCCGGCCTCCTAACCACCCCTCCGTGGCATTGCTGGCTGCTTCCCGAGAGCCCGGCACGTCTCCTTGGTGCCGGGCTCATTTGCCGGCACTCGTGAGCGGGGATCGCGCTGTTGCAGGCACCTCCCCCTTAACAGTGGGAGGAAGACCTGCAGTACCGCAGTGTGCCATGACGCAGCGTGTGGCGCTGCGGCACGTTGCACTGCGATATTCAGTTTCAGCGCCCTAAGAGGGACGCGGAGCGCCTTGAGCCTCGCCCCGTGTCGCTCGAGCAGCAGTGAAACTGAATATCTGACGATCGCTAAAGCCTCGAACGCTGCGCAAAATCCTGCGCTCAGGCGACTTTTGCGCCAATTTGGCGCCCCAACCCGAGCGGGACGGGCGCTGTGTTAGCTGGAATCGATTAAGTTCACCCGGGGAAAGCAGCAGACATCAAACACTCGGCACAAAGTGGGAGAAATATTTTTTGATACCTGTTCATTTTCACAAAAACTACCTGCTCATGTCCCAAGGGAAAGATTGCCATTCTAAAACGGAACACGGGCTGTAATAGAGCTCCAGTTAGGATGGGAAGCTATTGTTTAATTCTGCATTTTATTAACCAATATCAGAATCAATGTCCAAGGAGATTTCACCATCTTCACCAACTCTTGCCTGAATTTGGTTTGTGTCGCTGCATAAATGCACGTGTTTGTGCAGGAACTCAAATACATGAGCATATATCCGCTTGCAGCCAGGATGTATGCAGGGGTTTCATACTCCCCTTTGTAGTAAACGGCCAGGCCGTCCTTCAAGTTACTCACAGCAGCTGTCAACCATAACAGTATAAAACTGCCTGATACAGTGAACAGTAAAATGATGGATTTCCTCCGGCTCTCCATCTCTGCATCGCTCTGATTCTCACTGCAGCGACCCCGGAGTGCCCTGCGGACCCTGCTGCTTACTACAATTTGTCTGACTGTCAAACAATTAAACAGTAATATCAAAGCAAGTGCAAACCATGGAACTAAAATATTTAGAAATCTTAAATAGGCCATGCCTGCAGGCGATGTATAAAACGCTAAGCTGACGAGGCATCCCCAGGCAACATTGTTAATGATTCGTTGAGGTTCATAGGAGAAAGCCAAGGGCATATGCTTCATACAGACCAGCGCAAAGACAGTTGTTAAAACTGCTGCCGCAGTTCTCACTGTGCAATACTTTGTTTTAAACTCCTGACAACATATAGTTACACATCGGTCAATGGTGAACAAGACTGTAAACCACACCGACATATCCAGGGTGACGGCATTGATGCAATGAATGGACGTACACACGGCAGTGTAGGACAGGAATGAATGTGGAAAGTGGTAACAGAAAATCTGAAACACCAGTATATGGAAGGTGATGACGAGTAGATCTGCTGTCGCCATGGCCACCATGTAGACCAAGATACATTTGGAAAGGCCGCAATTTCCTCTGGAGAGTATCAGGATTGTCAGTATGTTCGCTGTAAAGTAGATGGAGAAGAGGTCAGTAACGGGGATAGTCAGGAAAATCTCTGTGCATATTGTGGGGGAATGTTCAGATTTGTCCCTACATAGAGTTACCTACACTGATGTTTTGTCATAAAAGCGAGCGTTGAGCTGTCAAAGAGCCATACAGTCATTACGGCAGAGAGGGAGGCCATTCGGCCAATCGAGTCCTTGCCGGCTTTCTGTAGAGCAATCCAGTCAGTCCCATCCACCCTCCGCTATCCCCGTAGCACTGCAAGATCAATACCCTCAAGTGCCTATCCAGTCTCCCCATGAAAAAAATGAGTGTATCCGCTTCTAGCACTTCTGTCGCCAGCGTATTCCAGGTCCTCACCACTCACTGTGTAAAAAAGTTTTTCCTCACGTTCTCACTCTATCTCTTATCCAAAATCATAAATCTGTCCAACTTGTCTTTTTACCATCAACTAGTGGGAACAGCCTTTCCCCGTCTAGCCTATCCAATCCCGTCATAATCTTTAATACCTCTATCAAATGACCCCTCAACCTCCTTTGCTCTAATGAAACAAAATCCAGCTTCTCCAACCTGTCCTTGTAGCCAAGTACCCTCATCCCCAGAACCATCCTGGTAAATATCCTCTGCACCCTCTCAAGGGTCGTCACATCCTTCCAAAATTGTGTTGATCACAACTTGACGCAATAATCCAGTTGTGGTCTAACCAGCGTTTTATAAAGGTTCAGCATAACTTCTATACTTTTGTACTCAATACCTCTATTTATCAAGCTCAAATCCCATATGCTTTGTTAAACACTCGCTCAATATGTCCCACCACCAGCAGGGATCTCTGCACAATAACTCCTAGATCCCTCTGTCCCAGCACAATCTTTAAAACTGTGCCATTGCGTCTATATTGCCTCTCCCTGTTGCTTCTGCCAAAATGCATCACCTCATGCTGCTCTGTATTACATTCAATTTGCCACTTCAATGCCCACTCTGCTAGCCTTCCTATGTCCTCTTGCAGCTACTGTTTGCCATACCCACAGGTTTGGTGTCAGCAGCAAATTTAGAAATTCTACTCTGTATTCCAATATCCAGGTCATTTGAATATGTAAAAAAATTGATTTAAAAGCAATGAAATTTTGAATATTCAATATAGAGGCAACCAAAATCCGATGCCATTCCACCATACTTCAGGCAGTGGTGAAATATAATTTCGCAGCAATTACTGGAAATATATGGATTCAATAAAACCTTCAGCTGCAGGGTGGAGCTACCAGCCGTCCAAGAAATTACCAACTTAAATTACACAGGGAACCACGGTATAAATCAAATGATTACTACAGACACTAAGCACCAAATTCTTTACTGTACTATGTACTGTTGGAGGAGCCGGGGATTCAGCCTCGCCCTGCCTCAGTGTAGAGAGGAGAGTTGAGTTCCCCTTGCCCAAAATCTGCCAGACAGATTAGCGCTGACACGGCCGGGCGAACGGGTGGAATTCCCGCTGATATTCAGCAAATTATTCTGGTAGATAAAGGATCTTCACGGAATCTGTTACATAATCATTAACAGTGAGACCATTAACAACGATTAAACAACAGGATGCATTGACTCACCGAGAATACCAAAGACTGCAAGAAAATTATAGTATATGTCCTTTATCTGTAGAATTATTGGCTGTGCCATTTTAAGAAGACTGTTTTAAATCGGTCCTGCAATCCAGTTCTGACTGGCGTTTAACTGAGATATGTAAATGCTCCACCTTTATAGACCTTCCCTCGCCCGGTGAGAAAATCAGGTTACACAATAATTGAACTGAGTTACAGCCACTTAACAAACAAGGGGCGATTTTCCACTTCACTGCGCCCTATGGGGACATTGTACAGCTGAGTCCATGAACCTCCGTTCCTTAAGAACAATGAAAGGGAGTTAATTCCAGAGGGACTGTGCTCTGCGACTGGCATGTGATCCCTGAAGTGAACATCTCTCCAAGGCCCTGTGTTAGATTCTTGGGGCGTCACATAATTTGCACAAATCTTCTTTTCATCCATTACATAAGTAATGCATTCACGTTAAGGTTGATGAATCTGCCCTAACATTACTGGTTGTTACTCTTCACTAACATTACTGATGATGATATAAACAAATGTTACTGGTGGAGGCCATCATCTAACATTAATGGTGATGACTCTTCTCCAATATAACTGGCAGTGATACCACACTAAGATTACTGGTGATGAACCTAATCTAACGTTACAGCTTGTGATTCAACTCGACAATTACTGTTGGTGAACCTACTCTAACATTATTGGTCATGCCTCAACCGAAGATTATTGGTGGAGACCCTAAGGTAACATTATAGTTGATTCCACTCCTCTAACATTAATGGTAGTGACCCTACTCTAACACTAATGATGCTTACCCTACTCATGCCTTACAGCTAGTGACAGCTCACTAATAGTACTGGTGATGACTCTAATCAAACATTAGTGGTGCTGGATCTACTGAAAATTACTGCTGGTGACTAAACAGTAAGATTACTGCTGGAGACCGCACTCTAACATTACTGGTGGTGACTGTACTCTAACGTTACTGGTGGTGACTCTACTCTAACGTCATTGGTGGTGACACTACTCTAACCTTACTGGTACTGAGGCTAATCTAACATTACTGGTGGTGACTCTACACTAACATTATTGGTGGTGACACTATTCTAACATTGCTGGTATTGACATTATATTATCATTACTGGGGGCAGCCTTAAATTCACAGTACTCGGATGATTCCACTCTAATGGTACTGGTGGTGACTCTACTCTTAACATTAATGCTGATGACCCTACTCTAACATTAGTGCTGGTAACACTATTCTAACTTTAATGGTGTTGACCCAATTCTAACATTACTGGTGGTGGTCCTGCATTGAGAAAACTGTTGGTGACCCTACTCTAACATTACTGCTGGTGATCACACTCTTACATTACTGCTGATGACACTTCTCTAACTTTACTGGCGGTGGCTCTACAATAACATTTCTCGTCCTGACCCCACTCTAATATTACTGGTGATGAACATAAGTCTAACTTTACTGGTGGAGTCACTACTCTATCATTACAGATGGTGACGCTACACTAACATTACTGATGTTGACCCTACTCGTAATTTGCTCGTGGTGATTCTACTCTATCATTGCTGGTGCTGAATCTACACTAACATTAAGAGTGGTGATCCTAGTCTAACAGTACTGGTTTTGACCCTATTCTAACATTACTGGTGCTGAATCTACACTAATTTAACTGGTGATGACACTTGTATAACTTTACTGCTTGAATACCAGCTCGAACCTTACTGCTGTTTACCGTACTCGAACGTTGCTGCTGTTGACTGTATGCTAAAAATATTGGTGATGACCCGACACTAACATTACTGGAGGTGACTATACTCGAACATAACTGGTAGTGACTGTCGTCTAATATTATTGGTTGTCAATCTCGCAATAATGGAGGTGACTCTACTCCAACGTTACTGGTGGTGACCCTACTCTAACTTAACTGGTGTTGATTCTACTCTAGAATTACCTGTGATGATTCTAACCTAACATACTGTTGGTGATTCTACATTAACATTACTGGTTGTGACTCTACTCTAGAATAACTCGTGATGATCCTATGCTAACAGTTCTGTTGGTGAATCCACTCTAATATTATTGGTGGTGACTTTATTCACGAATTAAATGTGATGATCCTACTCTAACAGCACATTTGGTGATTCTACTCTAACGTAACTGTTGGTAATCCTACTCTAACATTACTGATGGTGGTTCTTCTCCTACTTTTCTGATAGTGAGACTAAACTAACATTACTGGTGGTGACGCTATTCTATCAGTACTGGATGTAGGGTGCCCCCGGTGTGAGTTCGGGCCTCGTGTCCACAAGGACTGTGCAGTGATCACTCTTACAAATTCCTTCAAGCATAGATGCAGCAGGTGGATTGCTCAGGAGGAAGTGAACTGGGTTTTCCCCTGTGTGTGTTCTCTCACCTCCACCCGCATATCCAGTCTGACAGTTGTGCCCTTTAGTGGTGCTACCGAGCCTGTCTTGGTGATTTTAATCCACGACGCTGTGTCCATTCTGTGCCCTCGGTAACCTCAGCGCATCTTCCAAGAAGGTGTCCTGGTTCATCCACTTAGGGAGGGCGGTTGTTAGTCAGTCGGGGCTTTCCTTGCCCCTGTTTGACCTGTTGCCATGAGACTGCATGGAGTTCGAAATAAATGTTGAGGTCTCTCAGGGCCACTCCGACCCGACTATAAACTGGAGTACCGCCACATGTGGTGGTTCTGTCCTGCTGGTGGGACAGGGTAGATCCAGGGATGGCGATGGAAGAGACTGGGACATTTTCTGAAAGATATGGGCCTAGAAATTCAGTTGGTTGTGCCAGCAGTTAGCGCCTAAAGAAAAGTGAATGTCTGGCGCTATGCGTGTTGCGCCCGGGCGCAGCGCAGTTTGCGCCTCGCCCCAATTTAAGTTGGCCGTTAGCGCCGGCGCAAAGTTTAGCGCCCGCCCGGATGCACGCGCAGTAAATGACATCACATCCTCGTGCAACGCCCTTTGGCCGCCCCGATTCCAAACTTCAGTCGGACCGCCCCATTGTGCGGCTGGCGGCCGGAGCATTTGAAAAAGGGAACGCAACACAGCCAGCGCGGGCCCTGGGGGGCGCAAATTAAAGGGGATGTTCCCTCCAGAATAAAGGCCAGCCATTTTGCAGCAAACACTCTTGTGCAACGCATTTCTGGACACACAACAAGGAGGATAGCTAACTGGTTTCAAGCAGCAACAGCTCAGGTATTTTTGGACTCAGACCAGAGCGCTGCAAGTGGCCTTTTGGAAATTTGACTGTTTGCCAGGATTTGATGGGGGTTGCATGGGGTGCCAACGCGGAGTTGCAGCGCCATGTCCATAGGGCTCGCAGATGCATTGTGAGAGGGGCAGCCCTGGCTAGAGGCAGAGGGGGCAACAGGCGTCGGCCACGTAGGTCTTACCCAGTCAGGCTATACCGCCAGCAGCGCTCCTACCTCAACATGACTGGCGCGCGATGTGTTAGAAGGCTCCGATTCCGAAAGGAGGTGGTTGCAGAGATCTGCCACCTGCTTCACAGAGATCTGCGTCCAAAGCTCAGGTGCAGGACGTCTCTGTCGGTGGAAGTGAAGGTGACGGTGGCATTGAACTTCTATGCCACCGGCTCCTTCCAATCCGCTGCTGGGGACATAGCTAACATCTCCCAGTACGGCACGCATCGCTGCATCCGCCAGGTGACCGAAGCACTTTTCAGAAGGAGACACCAATTCATCTCCTTCCCCATGGCCCTGGCGAGCCAGCATCAGCGAGCATTGGGATTTGCAAGACTCGCGGCCTTCCCCTTGGTGCAGGGCGCCATTGACTGTACGCAGGTGGCTTTGCGGGCCCCTCTGGAGCATGGCGAGCAGTATCGCAACAGGAAGGGCTACCATTCACTGAATGTGCAGCTGGTGTGTGACCACAAGCAGCGCATCATGGCTGTCAATGCCAGCTTTCCAGGCAGCAGCCACGATGCATTTATCCTGCGGCAGAGTACTGTGCAAGACATGTTCGAGGCACAGCCTCCCCTTAGAGGATGGCTACTCGGTGACAAAGGCTATCCTTTGTGTATCTGGCTCATGACCCCGCTCCGCGCGTCCAGGACCGCTGCTGAAGAGGCATACAACGAGAGCCATCAAACCACCCGCAACATCATCGAGCAAACTATTGGGGTCCTCAAGCAGCGGTTCTGCTGCCTTGATCGCTCCGGAGGATCTCTGCAGTATTCGCTGGACCGGGTCTCCCAATTTGTGGTAGTTTGCTGCATGCTACACAACCTGGCTATCCGCAGGACTCAGGCACTGCCACCTGACGTTGGACCACCACCTCAGGAGGAGGAGCAGGAGGAGCAGGAGGAGGAGGAGGAGGAGCAGGAGTACATTCCCAGGAGGGAGCGACCAGGGCCAAGGGCCGCGCGACGCCACCTTATTACACGTTACTTCTAAGCCCCCTGTCAGGGAATGCCTTGTGGCCATGAGGGAAGATGAATGCAGCCGCTCTGCAAGCCCTCAGCCGGCGAAGCCAACAAACACTAACAAGAACAACGATGGAGACTCTATGAATAAAGATAATTATTTATTACACAAAAATGAAAACCCCTTCCCACATGAATCCCCAAAAACAATCAACGGGCCCCACAAAAAGCCCAACAAACGACTCACTCCCACAAACTGGGGAGGAGTAACTCCACATTTGTACAAACCTGGCCTCAACCTCGGCCTTAACGCAAAAAATAAGCCCACGAACCAAACAACCATGGGCAAAAGAAAGATGGCCACCGCCATATAAAACGAAAGCTGGCCACACCCTCTACTGAGTGGCCCGCGAGGGCGAGACCTTGTCCAGCCTTTTGCCTCCCCTGCCCGGCCTGCTGCTCCTTCACAAGCTCTGCCCAGTGGCTGCTGCGAGGCTGGGGGAAGGCGTCTGAGGCTCAGATGTCCTTCCGCCAGGTGCCCTTGGGGGGCGGCCTACACAGCCTTTGGGCCTCGAGGGGCCGGCTGCTGAGTGGTGCACCTGAGCCTGGCCACCATCAGCTCCAGGCACTTGCCCTTGACGCCCCAGTGGGGGAGTGGTGGCGACGGATGGCGCAATGTGGGCAAGCTGGCGCCTGGGATGCGCTGGCTGGTGCTGTAGCACACTGGCACTCAGCCGGGCCCGCACTGCAGGATCCGCACCAATCAGCCGAGGGGCGGCTTGCTGGGATGCTGCAGCGCGGCGGGTGCCCTGGCGATGCCTGCCTGAGACAGCGCATGTGGCAGCAGTGAGTGCCCCTGTTGTCCTGGTGCGCGCCCGCATCACACCCGCCAGGGATTTGACGGCATCAGTGAGCATGCGGCCACTCACGGCAGTTGATGCCCCGAACTCGTGCACACTGGTCGCCAGTGACTCGATGGCCTCAGGCATGCGCCCCACTACGCGCATGAGCTCCGTGTGGCACCGGTCTGAATCCTCGGCCATCTTATCCAGCTTCCACGCCTCCTTCGAGGTGAAGGTGTCCGGACTGGAGTCGGGACTCTCCCGCTGGGGAGCAGGGGACCGAACTAGGGGAACCTTGCCACGTTGGCAGCGGCGAGTGTCCCGATCAACTGCACTCCCCTCTGATCCTTCCCCCCTTTGGGGGGAAGGCCGCGGCCCACGCGCAGGGCTCCTGGGTGGCTGGACGCCACTGGTCCCAGCAGCTGCAATCCCCTGCGACTGTTGGCCCAGGCACTCGTCCAGTGAGGACGTGTCAATCATTTCGTCCTCTCCTGCGGGACCTGAGTGTTCCCCTGATGGTCCGGCTTGCTCTTGCTCCTCCTCCTCCTCCTGCTTGGAGGGGCTGTCACTGGCAGCTTCAGGGACCTGGTCGTCACCAGCTGAAAGCAGGAATGCACAAGAGTAGCCTCAGAGTGAGGAGATGGCGTCAGTGAGGGAGTCAGGAATGGTGGCATTCAGCGCATTGGTGGGACAGTGGCAAAGGAGGTAGCTCAGATGCGCAAGTGCGACGCGAGAGGGCCAAAAGGTGAGGTCCTTACCATTGCCGGGCAGTGGAGGGTCGGCTATTCCGCACGCTGTGGGCACGATCAGCCAGGCTCCCATGAGCCCACTCACGTGCTCCTCCAGGGGAGTGAGCTTCTGCAGCTTGGCACGTCCTCCCCTGGTCCTGGCACGGGCCTGGCGATTATTGGCAAGTTTAGCCTGCAAGAGAAAGGACGGGCTGTAAGTACGGAGTGTAGCCCTGATGTAGTGTGCACTGCGTCCCATGGTGGAATAGCTTGGCCAGAGTGTAGCCCTGATGTACTGTGCACTGCCTCCCATGGTGGAATAGCTTGGCCAGAGTGTAGAGTGCAGAATGGGCAATTGATGCTCATGACTGTCCCAAAGCTGCTGGCTGAGGGCTGGCCATTAGGCCTTTCAGCTCCCTTTGCCCATCATGTCAGGTGTACATGCAAGAATGAGGAGGAGACTGGAAAGGGTTCTCACCCTGACAAGCCTGGTCAGGTCGTTGTATTTTTTCCGACATTGGGTGTGGGTCCTGGGGGCATCGCCGGTGACCGTCACCCTGTTGGCGATCTCCTTCCAGGCTCTGGTGTATTCTGGGAGGGTCGGATTCCTCCCAGTCTCTGGGAACAAGATCCTGCGCCTCTTCTCCAGAGCTGTCACCATTATTCCCAGATCACACTCTGAGAAGCGCAGGGCACGCTCACGGGCCTTCTCTGGCGTTTCCATGACTCCCTGGGGCTGAGCAGCAGTGTTGAGGCCTATTTGCAAAGCTGCAGTGTGCAGGGCGTGGCAGCAGACCAAATCGTCCCTTCCCCCTTTAAGAGCTGGTCGGCGCCACGGGGTCTGCTGTCAATCAAAAAATGACCGCACCCGCGCTGCGCCCCGCCTCAGCGCTATCCCTCTGCACCGCCGGCTTAGCACCTAAAGATAGTAGTGGAACACCTCCTTTAGCGCTCCAGCAACCTCTTAGGGTGAAGCGACTGAATTTCCGGCAAGGGGGCGCAACTTTGGGGCGGGCGCTAACTTCGGGCGGGCGCTAACGTTAGCGCCCCAAAACTGGCTATACTGAAATTCTAGGCCCTGATGTTTTCACTATGACTATGTCAAGCTGCTGTTGGACTAGTCTGTGGGGAAGCTCAGCTAATTTTAGCACAAGTCCCCAGATGTTAGTGATGAGGACTTTGCAGGGTGAAATAGCTGATTTGTGCCTTTGTCATGTCCGAACCATATCAGTCCAATTTTATTCTTATTATACTCATTTAATGCGCATTGATACAAATGAGTGGATTCTTCGGCCATTTCAGAGGATAATTAAGAGTCACATATCGGCCTTACAGGCTAAGGATGGCAGGTTTTCTTCCATAGTATCCATTAGTGAAAAACTTTCCTTTCTACAATAATCCGATAGCTTCATCTACATCATTCATGATACTTTCATTTTATTAGAGATTTATTTGTCTATTGTCATTGAAATTCCCAGAATGCCATGGGGAGGCTCGGGTTTGGAATTCACATTTCTGTATTTTTAGTACCGCCCTCTGGGTTACTAGTCAAGCAACATAACCATTATGCTGCCATCCACGAGAGTTAACCAGCAAAAATGTCAGAGATTTGTCCTCGCCTTTACTGTTAGTGTGGAGTCATCATCAATAATCATAGAGTAGGGTCATCCACAGTAATGTTAGAATAGAGTCACCACATGTTAGGTTAGATGGGGCTCACAATCAATAATTTTGGAGTTGAATTTCCACCGGTGATGTTAAAATAGTTTACCAACAGTGATGTTAGAATACAATCAACACGAGTAATGTTAGGGTAGTTTAAGCAAGAACAGTGTCATATTAGTGTCAGAACAATAACGCTAGAGTAGGAATAAAGGCCAGTAATGTTAGAGTAAGTTCACCATCGGTGATGTCAGAGTACTGTCACCACCAGTATTGTTAGAGTAGAGTTATAACCAGTAATGTTAGAACTGATCCGAGCTTGTTATAGTTCAGTTCCAAACAGTAATGTTGCAGTGGGGTGACTACCAGTAACGTTAGATAATGCTACTAACCCAGTAGTGATATTGCTGAGTCATGATCAGAAATATTAGAGTCCGGTCAGCACAAGCACTATTGGAGTAAGGTCACCATCTATAATGTTGGTGTAGGGTCACCACCAGCAATGTTGGAGTAGAGATACCACCAGTAATGTAAGAGTAGGGTCACCACCAGATATGTTAGAATAAGGTCACCACCAGTAATGTTAGAGTAGATTCATCACCAATAATGTTAGAGTAGCTTTACCACCAGTAACGTTAAAGTAGGACACGGCCAGTTATATTACACCAGTGTTATCACGAGTAATGTTAGAGTAGGATAACTTATAACATAATGGTAATGTTACCGGGCTTGAAATATAGAGGCCTGGACTAATGATCCAGAGATGTGCGCTCAAATCCCACCATGGCTGCTGGGGAATTGAATTTCAGTTAATTAAATAAATCTGCAAATACAATCTAGCATCAATAATGGTAACCATCGCATTGTGGTAAAAACCCATCGGGGAGGAAATCTGCCGTCCATACCTGGGCCGGTTATTAAGTCTCTCCAGACTGACAGCAATGTGGTTGACTCTAAACTGCCATCTGAAATGGCCTAGCCAGCCACTCGGTTATAACAAACCTCTATGAAACACTATAATAAGAATAAAACTGAATGGACCACCGGACATCGAACTCGGCACCGGCTATGGGCACAACAACGGCACACCCAGCCCCATTGACAGTGCAAAATCCTCCTCACCACCATCCGGGGACTTGTGCTAAAATTGGGAGCACTGTCTCACAGACTAGTCAAGCACCAGACTAAAATATTCATACTCACAGTGACATATTCCATGATGAACACCACTTGGAAGAAGCACTGAGAGTAGCACAGAATGCACTCTGGGCGGGAGACTTCAATATCCATCACCAAGAGTGGCGCGATTCTGCCACTACTGACCGAGCTGGCCGAGTCCTGAAGGATATAGCTGCTTGTCTGGACCTGTGACAGGTGTTGACAGAGTCAACACAAGGGAAAAACTTACCTGACCTCCTCCTCACCAATCTAACTGTCGCAGATGCAGCTGACCATGACAGCAATGGCAACAGTGACCACTGCACAGTCATTGTGGAGACGAAGTCCCAATATCACACTCAGGACACCTTCCATCGTGTTGCTTGGCTGAACCACTGTTCTAAATGGGATAGATTCAGAACAAATCTAGCAGCTTAAAAATGGAAATCCATGAGGCGCTGTTGGCCATCAGCACCATCAGAATTGTACTCCACCACAATCTGTAACCTCATGGTCCAGCATATCCCTCATTCTACCGTTACCATCAAGCCAGGGGACCAATCCTGGTTCAATAAAGACTGTAGAAGGGCATGGCAGGAGCAGCTCCAGGCATACCTAAATATGAGGTGCCTACCTGGGGAAGCTTCAACCTATGATTACATGCATGCTAAAAAGTGGAAGCAGCATGCTATAGACAGGGTTAAACGATCCTACAGTCAATGGATCAGATGAAAGCTCTGCAGCCCTGCCACATCCAGTCGTGACTGGTGATGGACAATGAAATAACTAACGTGAGGAGGGGGCTCCGTAAATATCCCCATTCTCAATGATGGTGCAATCCAGCATGAGAGTGCAAACGACGAGGCTGAAACGTTTGCAACCATCTCCAGCCAGAAGTGCAGATTTGATGATCCATATCGGACTGCAGCTGTGGTACCCACCAACACAGAAAACAGTCTTCAGCCAATTCGATTCATGCCACGTGTTATCAAGAAACATCTGAGCCCACTGGATACAGCAAAGGCTATAGGCACCCGATAATCGAGGGGAAGGAGCGGACCAGGAGGGAGCACATGAGAGCCGAGCATTTAAAAGGAGCGGCATCAACTGAACAGAGGCAGCTTTTGAAATGTGCCGTCAGAGTAAAAAACGGATATCAGCACAATGGAAAGAGCTGATTGGTGAGTAGCTGGGGAGCTCAGCCCCGTGGAGTGCACAGCCTGTGCCATGTGCGAAGTCCTGGATGCTTCGCAAGGCCTGGACGGCCACATGTGTGGGAAGTGTCGCCAGCTACAGAAACATCAGCACTGGGTTTTGGAGCTTGAGCGGCAGCTGAAGTCACTGCTATGCATGCGCGAGGCTGAGATTTATGTAGATAGCACGTTTCTAGAGGTTGTCACCCCCCAGATTAAGAGTATGCAGGCAGAGAGGGAATGGGTGACCAGCAGACAGAAGAGGAGGTCCAGGCAGGAAGTGCAGGAGTCGCCAGAGATCATCGCTTTCTCCAACCAGTATTCAGTTCTGAGTACTGGTGGGGGTGATGGTTCCATGATGGGAGTGCAGCCAGTGTCAAGTCCAAGGCTTCAGGGGGGGCTCAGCTGAACAGCGTGTGAGGGAAACGAGTGGAAGATCAATAATTGTAGGGGATTCGATAGTTAGAGGAGCAGACAGGTCTTTCATTGACCGTAGACATGACTCCAGGATGGTATCCTGGTTCTATGGTGCCAGGGTCAATGAAGTCACTGAGCGGCTGCAGAACACTTTGAAGGGGGAGGCTGAACTGCCAGAGGTCGTTGTCCATATCGATACCAACGACATAGGCAAAAAGGGGGCTGAAGTCCTGCAGCCAGTGCTTAGGGAGCTAGGAGAGAGATTCAGAAGCAGGACCTCAAATGTAGAAAGCTTTGGGTTACTCCCGGTGACACGTGCTAGTGAGTGCAGGATTAGTTGGATTGAACAGATTAATTCATGGCTGTAGAGATGGTGCAGTGGGGAGGGCTTTAGATTCCTGAGACATTGGGCCTGTTTCTTGGGAAGGTGGGAACTGTACAAACGGGGCGGGTTACACCTCAGCAGAGCTGGGACCAATATTCTCACAGGGAAGTTTGTTAGTGCTGTTGGGAAGGGTTTAAATTAACTTGGCAGGGGTATGGGCAACAGCATATAGGAGTAGGACAGAGGAATAAGGAGCATAAAAGAGTGACTGTGTTGGATAATACTAGAGATGATATTACTAGAGGCGGTGGTAGTACCATATTAGAGTGGAGCAGACTAATACAGAACACGAAAAATTCAAGAATGGATTTAGAATTCATGTACATAAAGACACAACGTCTGGTGAATAAAATTGGTGAGCTACAAACACAATTAGTGGAGTGGGAATATGATGTTGTGGCAATAACTGAAACGTGGCTTAAAACGGTGAGGATTGGGCCATAAATATTCAAGGGTACAAGGTGTTCAGAAAACATAGGGAAGGAAAAAATGCAGGTGGGGTTGCAGTGCTGATTAAGGAAGACATTGTAGTTTTGGAAAGGGAAGATGTTGTCGAAGGGATAAGGATAGAATCCATTTGTTTAGAGTAAAAAGAGTATCATCCCGCTATTGGGGGTATTATGTAAGCCTCCAAATAGTGAGAGGGAGGTAGAGGAGTATACCTGCAGGAAAATCGCAAGAGTTATAGAGTGGTGATGTTGGGGGACTTGAATTAACCAAATGTCGATTGGAATAATGCTAGGGTAAAGGAAAAGGAGGGGGTGGAATTTCTGAAATGTTTCAGGAGAATTTCCTTGACCAATATGTTCTTGGCCCTACTAGGAAGGAGGCATTGCTGGATCTGGTGCTGGGGAATGAGGTGGGTTATGTCGTACTGTGCCTGTGGGAGAACACAAGGGTACGAGTGATAATCGTATCATAAGATTTAGATTAGTAATGGAGAGGAGCAAGGAAAAATCTATAGTGGAACATCTAAACTGGAATAGGGCTTACTTCAATTGGATGCGAACGGATTTAGCCAGGTTAAATTGGAACCAAAGGCTGACAGGAAAAACTGTAATGGAACAATGGGTGATCTTTAAGGAGGAGATGTTCCATTTACAGTCTAGGTACATTACCACAAGAGGGAAGGGTAAGGGGGCCTAGGCAATGGCTCCTTGGAAGAGGGAGATAGAGAAGATAATGAAACATTAAATACGGTGTATGATGCATGTCAGGTGAAGTTTTCAAGGGAGAACCAGACCAAATAAGTTGAGAGGGGATGTGAAGAAGAAAATAAGATTGGCAAAGAGAAAATCTGTGAGTATTATGTTGGTGAACCTAAAAGGGAACCCAAAAACCTTCTACCGGCATGTAAACAGTAAGCAGGTAGTAAGAGGCGGGGTGGGGCCTATTGGAGACAAAGAAGGTGATATATGTTTAGTGGTGCAGGACAAGGCTAGAATACTAAATCAGTATATTGTATCGGTGTTGACTAAGGGTGTGGATGCTGACAAATTATTGGTAGAAGTGGAAAAGGTAGTAGCAAAGGAAGGGGTGAAAAATAATAGACAGTATGTACTGGAAAGTTTGGGGACTCTTACAGTGGACAAGTCGCCTGGTCCAGATGGCTTGCATCCCAGGTTGCTAAGGGAATTGGGGGAGAAGATAGCGGAAGGGCTTGCCATAATTTTCCAATCTTCGCCTGATTAGCGGGAGGTGTCTGAGGATTGGAAAATGGCAAATGTGATACCATTGTTCAATGAAAGGCTATATGGAGATTCGTAGTAACTACAAGCCGATCTGTTTAACGCCAATGGTGGGTAATGTTTTAGAAACAACAATCAAGGAAAAAATGAAAGGGCATGTGTTGAGGTTTAAGCTGATTAAGGAGAGCCAACGCATGTTTTTAAAAGATAGATCGTGTTTGACTAATCTAATTGAATGATTTGATGAATTAGCAGAGAGGATTAATGAAGGGAATGCAACGGATATTGTCTGCATGGATTTTCGGAAGGCGTTTGACAAAGTACCACATAGAAGGCTGGTTAGCAACAATAAGGCTCATAGAATAGGTGGACTTGTGGTAGCTTGGATAAGGAATTGGCTTAAGGACAAAAACAGCGAGATGTGTTAAGTGGCTGTTTTTCAGACTGGACGATGGTAGACAGTGATGTTCCCTAAGGGACAGTGCTGGGGCCAGTGCTTTTATTGATATATATATAAATGACCTGGATGCTGGCATGCAGAAAATGTGTCCCTCAGTACATGAAAATCTGCCCATTAAAATTAATGATCGTCAAGTAAGCTTTGCGCCAGAGATGTGATTTCTGAATGGAGCATCCCTCCCAGTCAAGGCGTTTGCTTCTTGGGGCCTCATAATAATCGGGTGAAAACTTCTCTCATCCATTACCTATTTAAAATTGGTTTTACATTGTGGTAATGTATCGGCGCTAACACTGTTGTTGGTGAATAGGATTTAAAAATACTGGTGGTGACCCTACTCTAATATTAATGCTGTGGACCCTATTCTAAAATTCCTGGTGGTGACTCTACTCTAATGCTACTGGTGATGACGCAAAACTAAATCTCTGGTGCTGACCCTATTCTAACATTACTTGTGGTGACTCTTCTCTAACATTACTGCCCGGATCTCTACTCTACTGTTAATATCAAAGAATCTGATGTAACATTACTTGTGGTGAATCTGCTCTTACACAGCTGGTGGTGACCCACACTCTAAACCTACTGGTGCTGAGCCTATTCTAACATTAATGTTGGTATCCCTACTCTAACATTACTGGTGGTGACTCTACTCTAGCATTAATTGTGGTTAATCTGCTCTCAAATTAATGGTGTGTACCTAATCTAATATTACTGGTGGTCAACCTACTCTAACATTAATGGTAGCGAATCTACTTTAACATTAATTTTGGTGAGCCTGTTCTAACATTACTGGTGGTGATCCTACTCTAAAATAACTGGTTGTGAGCCTACTGTAACATTATTGGTGGTGATAAGACTCTAACATTGGTGGTGTTGACCCTACTCTGACTTTACTGGAGGATGCCCTACATTAATATTACTGGTGGTGACCCTACTCTACCAATGGTGGTGGTGACCCTAGTCTAACATTATTGGTGCTGTCATTACATTAATATTAATGGCGGTGATCATACTTTAACATTACTGGTGGTGACATTCATTTAACATTAATGGTGGTGATCCTACTCTAACATTATTGGTGTTGATCCTAAACTAGCATTATTGGTGGTGATCCTAGTCAAACATTCCTGTTGGTGACACTAGTTTAACATTACTGGTGATGAACATTCTTTAACATTACATTAGGTGACGCTACACTATCATTATTGGCGATGAGCCAATTCCAGCAATATTGGTGGTGACCCTACTCTAACATTACTGGTGGTCATCCTACTCGAACATTACTGGGCTTGACCCTACTCGAACATTATTGGTGGTGAACCAAGTTTTCCATTACTGGAGGTGACACGACTCTAATATTACTGGTAGTGAACCCAGTCTAACATTACTGGTGAAAACCCCACTCTACCATTACAGGTATTGACCTGATTGTAACATTATTGGTGCTGACCCTAATTTAACATTAATGGTTGTGACCCGACTCTAACATTACTGGCGGTGAAACTAGTCTAACATTACTGGTGATAACCCTACTCTATCTTTAATGCTAATGACCGTAAATTTACATTAACTGGGGCGACCCTACTCTAACATTACTGGTGATGAAGCTATTCTAATATTACTGTGGCTGATCCGACTCTAACATTACTGGTGGTGAATGTAGTCTTACTTTACTGGTGATAACACTACCCTAACATTACTCATAGTGAGCCGACTGTAACATTACCGGTGTTGAACCTAGCCTAACATTATTGGTGGTGACACTACTCTGATATGAGTGCTGGTGTTTCAACTCTAACATTACTGGTGGTGAACCAATGCTGACATTAGTGGTGGTGACCCATATCTAATATTAAGGCGGGGATAATCCTTTAACATTACTGCTGGAGAATACAGTCTAACATTAATCGTGGTGAAACTTGACTATCATTAACGCTGAGAACGAACTCTAACATTACTGGTGGTGGAATTAGACTATCATTACTGATGGTTACCATGCATCAGCATTACTGGTGGTGCACCTAGTCTAACATTAGAAGTGGTGAGCAGATTCTAACATCCTGGTGGTGACCCAACTCTAATATTACTGTTGGTGATCCGAATCTAACATTGCTCGTGGTGATTCCTCATCTAACATAACTGCTGGTGAATCTATTCTAATATTAGTGGCAGTGACCCTACTCTAACATTACTGGTGGTGAACCAACTCAAATATTACTGGTGGCGAACCTATTCTAACATTTGTGGTGCTGACCCTACTCTATCATTACTGGTGGTGAGCCTGCTCTAACATTACCAGCGGCGACCCTACTATAATACTACTTGTGGTGACCCGACTCTAACATTATTGTTGTGAAGCTAGTCTAACATTACTGGAAATAACCCTACTCTAACATTACTGGTGGTGACCCTACGCTGACATTAGTGGTGGTGACCCTTTTTTAACAGTACTGTTAGTGATCCTACTCTTACATTACTGGTGGCGATATTATTGGTGATGACCCAACTCTATTCTAATATTAGTGGTGCTGACCTTACTCTAACATTAATCGTGGTGAACCTGCTCTCACATTAGTGGTGGTGCCCCTTGTCTAATATTCCTGACGGTAATCCTACTCTAACATTACTGCTACTCTAACTAACTAGTAATCCTACTCTAACATTACTCTAACATTACCTACTCTAACATCAGCTGTGGTGATCATTGCCTAACATTACTGGCGGTGATCCTTCTTTAACATTACGGCTGGAAAATGTAGTTTAACAGTAATTGTGGTGACCCTACACAATCATTAAACTTGGCGAACCAGCTCTGCCGTTACTGGTGGTGACGCTACACTAACATTACAGGTGAATACCCCAGTCTAACAAAACTTTTGGTGAGTTTACTCTAATATTACTTGTAGCGACACTACAGCAACAGTAATGGTGGTGAACATAGTCTATCAATACTGTTGGTTATCCTACAACAACATTACTGGTGGTGACCCTAGTCTAAAATTAATGGTGGTGAGTCTACTCTAACATTTCTGGTGGTGATCCTACATTCGCATTACTGGTGTTGACCCTGCTATTCCGTTACTCGGGTTGCATCTACTCTAACGTTACTGGTGGTGAACCTGCACGAACGTTACTGGTGGTGACTCTACTCTCACCTTACTGGTGGAGACATTACACTAAAAGTACGGGTTATTAAGCTTCTCCGAAATTATTGCTAATTATTCTACTCTAACATTACTGGTGTTGACGCTATTTTAACATTGCTGATGGTGACCCGACTCCAGCAATATTTTTGCTGACACTAATCTAACAGTACTCGAGTTGATCGTAATCTAACATTACTTGTGGTAAACGTACTCCAACATTATTGGTTTTGAACCGACTGCTACATGGATGGTGGTGCACCTACTCTAACATTACTGCCGATGACCCTACTCTAACATTTCGGGTGGTGACTCTACACTAACTGTACTGGTGGTGACCCTGCTCTAACATAACAGGTGGTGACCCTACTGTAACTTTACTGGTGGTGCCGCAACTCTAACATTCCTGGTGGTACCCCTACTCTATCTTTACTGGTGGCACCCATACTTGAACTTTACTGATGGTGGCTCTGCTATAACATTACGGGTAGTGACCCTACATTAACATTACTGTTCGTGACCCAACTCTGAATTTGGTGGTGGTGACTCTATTCTAACTTTTCTGATGGTGAGTCTGCTGTAACATCCATGGTGGTGACTCTCTTCTATCATTACTGGTATTTTACCTTCTCTCCTAGAATCTGGTTGGTCATCCTGCTGTAACATTACTTATACTGATCCTACTCAAATATTACGTTTGGAGACTTTTAATTTAACATTACCAGTGATGGTCAGAAGTTACAATTGCGGATAGCGATGGATTTCTGCATTTATTGAAGCTAACCCTGCTCTAACATTACTAGAGGTTTAGTTAATGTAAAATGTAAACTGTTAACCCAAATTTAACATAATTGGTGGTGACCCTACTCTAACAGTACTGGTGGTGAATCTAATCTAGTATTTCTAATGGTGGCTCTGCTCTAAAATTGCTGGTAGTGAACCTACTCCCAATTACTGGTGTTGACTCTGCTCTAATATAAATGATGGCCAAACTGCTTTAGCATTACTAGTGGTGACCATACTCCAACATTAATAGTAGTGTCCTTACTTTAATATTACTGGTGGTGACCATTCTCTAAAAGTACTGGTATTGAACATACTCTAGCATTATTGGTGGTGACCCTACTCCAACATTACTGGTGGTGACCATACACTAATCTTACTGGTGGTGAGCCTTATCTAAAATTACTGCTATTGAACCTGCTCTAAAATTACTGGTGGTGACCCTACGTTAAAATAAACGATAGCGACCCTGCACTAATATAAATGCTTGCCAACCTGCTCTAGCATTACTGGTGGTGACCAATCACCAACATTACTGGTGCTGACCGTACTCTAATATTACTTGTGGTGACTCTTGTGGTAAACCACTGTTATACCTGCCTGTGTGTGTGTTTGTACTCCACTCTGTACATGTCTGTACATGCCTCGGCTGACTCCTCCCACGAGTCCGGTATAAAGGTGACTGCTCCACAGTCCCTCTGTATTCTGGACTGGTCGACCACTCGAGGCACACCTTCATTCTCTTGTTAATAAAAGCCTGTTAGTTACTCGCTTAACCTCAGTCTTTTGAGTAATTGATAGCGCATCAATTTTATTAACAAGATTTTTTATAATGGAGAAGATCCTCACACCAGCATGCCTGGACTTAAACCACCGGGAGGCGGACGCATCCATCAAGTTTGTTCACCGATTAAAGTGCTTTTAAAGATTCCTGATCGCCTCCGCTGCAACGGTCAAATTGGATGAGGACAAACTGGATGTCCTGATCTCCAAAGTGAACCACCGAGCGTACTTGGTCAGCCAGGACGTGACCTCGTACACGGCTGCTCTCAAGCACCTCAAGGACCAGTACACGCGCCCAGTGAACGAGGTGTATGCCAGGCACCTCCTGGGGAGGCGTAAACAACAACCGGGGGAATCGACCGAGGAATACCTTCAGGCACTTTCTGTGCTTGGCCGGGCCTGTGGTTGTAAGGATGTAAAGGCCGCCGCGCACACAGAGGAACTTATCCGGGATGCTTTTGTAGCGGGCCACAGGTCCAATTACACCCAACAGCGACTGTTGGAGCAGAGTGACCTCGACCTCAACAAGGCCTCTGAACTCGCACTATCATTGGATGCAGCCTACCGGGGCATGGATGCCTACTCCTCTGCACCGTGGACGCCACGGGGAACGACAGCCTGGGACATGGTAGGACCATCTCATAGCGCCGTGCCACCCCAGCCACATCCCAGCAACGGCCCAACTACCGCAGCAGTGTCCCAAGGCCAGAAATGCTACTTCTGTGGCCAGGCCAAACATCCCAGAGCGCGCTGCCCGGTGTAAAATGCGATCTGCTCGGGCTGCAGGAAGAAGGGACACTACGCCAGCATCTGCAGGGCCAAAGCCACCCCGAACCCCAGCAGCGCCGCGTGTGGGCCGTGCGGGCCGCCATCTTGGGCCTCCCGAGACGTGTGCGAACCACTGGAACAGCAGCCATTTTGGACGCCTCCAGCCACACGGGGATCATGGACGCCGCCATCTTGGACGCCAGCCGGGACGCAGCATGCCCCCAACACCGCCTCATCTGATGCCCGCAGCGACACACCGACCCCTACGCTGGCCTCCGTTACGCTGGACCAAGCGAGACCACATCAACTGGCCCGGTCCACAATGGACATTAAGGTAAATGGTCACGAAACAACCTGCCTTTTGGACTCTGGGAGCACGGAGAGCTTCATCCACCACGACACGGTGCGGTGCTGCTCTCTCCCAGTCCTGCCTGCGCACCAGTGGATTTCTATGGCCTCCGACATTGCCGGCTACTGCGTGGTGACTCTCTTTGTAGACGGGACTGTGTACGATAATTTTAAACTTCTGGTCCTGCCCCACCTCTGCGCTGCCGCTCTACTGGGGTTAGATTTTCAGTGCCACCTTAAAAGTGTTACGATGGCGTACGGTGGACTCCTCCCCCCATTCACAGTCCACAGCCAGCAGCTTCCAAATTGTCCGCCGTGCACCAGGTGCAACCTCTCCACACTCAGAGTCACCCCCCCCCCCCGACTGTTCACTAACCTCACCTCCGACTGTAAGCCCATCGCCACAAAGAGCAGACGATACAGTGCCGGGGACAAGGTTTTCATTAAAACCGAAGTGGAGCGGTTCCTGAAGGAGGGGATTATTGAGGGCAGCACCAGCCCCTGGCGAGCCCAGGTTGTGGTCGTTAAGACCGGCGAGAAGCTGCGCCTGGTCATCGACTACAGCCAGACAATAAATCGCTGCACCCTGCTGGACGCTTACCCACTCCCCCGCATAGCTGATATGGTCAACCAGATCACGCAGTACCGCGTCTTCTCGACCATTGACCTGAAATCAGCGTACCACCAGCTCCCTATCCGCCCTGAGGACCACCAGTATACTGCCTTTGAGGCAAACGGCCGCCTCTATCACTTCTTTAGGGTTCCCTTTGGCGTCACCAACGGGGTCTCCATCTTCCAAAGGGAGATGGACCGGATGGTCGATCAAAATGCGTTGCAGGCCACTTTCCCATATCTGGACAATGTGACCATCTGTGGCCATGACTTGCAGGACCATGACGCAAACCTCGAAAAATTCCTCTGCACCGGCCAACTCCTGAACCTGACGTATAACAAGGAGAAGTGCATATTCCGCACAAGCCGCCTCGCCATCCTTGGCTGTGTTGTGGAACACGGAGTCATCGGTCCCGACCCCGACTGGATGCATCCCCTTATGGAACTCCTACTGCCCCACTGCCTCAAGGCCCTGAAGAGGTGCCTAGGGTTTTTCTCCTATTACGCCCAGTGGGTCCCCTACAATGCGCACAAGGCCCGTCCGCTGATCAAGTCCACCTCTTTTCCCTTGACGGCAGAGGCCCGCTTAGCCTTCCACCGTATCAAGGAAGACATTGCCAAAGCCACCATGCACGCAGTGGACGAATCCATCCCCTTCCAGGTGGAAAGCGATGCGTCCGACTTTGCCCTGGTCTCTATGCTTAATCAGGCGGGGAGACGCGTGGCCTTCTTTTCATGAACTCTCCAGGGCCTGGAGACCAGACACTCCGCTGTTGAGAAGGAGGCCCAGGCTATTGTGGAGGCTGTGCGGCATTGGAGGCACTATCTGGCCGGAAAACGATTTACCCTGCTCACTGACCAGCGTTCAGTTGCTTTTATGTTTAACAACAAGCAGAGGGGCAAAATCAAAAACGACAAGATCTTGAGGTGGAGAATCGAACTTTCCACCTACAATTACGAGATCTTGTACCGGCCCGGGAAGCTCAATGAACCCCCAGATGCTCTATCGCGTGGCACCTGCACCAGCGCGCAGATCGATAGACTGCGGGCCCTCCACAATGACCTCTGCCACCCGGGGGTCACCAGGTTCTTCCACTTCATCAAGGCCCGCAACCTGCCTTACTCCATTGAGGAGGTCAGGACCATGACCAGGAACTGCCAAGTCTGCGCTGAGTGCAAACCGCACTTTTATAGACCAGACAGGGCTCACCTGATAAAAGCCACTCGCCCCTTCGAGCGGCTGAGCGTTGATTTTAAAGGGCCTCTCCCCTCCTCCGACTGCAATGTGTACTTCCTCAACATTATTGATGAGTACTCCCGTTTCCCGTTCGCCATCCCCTGCCCGGACATGACCAGTGCCACGGTCATTAAATGTCTGAACGACCTCTTCACCCTGTTCGGTTTCCCCAGCTATATCCATAGCGACTGGGGCTCATCGTTTATGAGCGATGAACTCCGTCAGTACCTGCTCGCTAGGGGTATTGCCACAAGCAGGACCACCAGTTACAACCCCCGGGGGAACGGACAGGTGGAAAGAGAGAATGCGACAGTTTGGAAGGCCGCCCTGCTAGCCTTAAAGTCTAGGGGCCTTCCGACCTCCCGCTGGCAGGATGTGCTCCCTGATGCGCTCCACTCTATTCGGTCACTGCTCTGCACTGCCACTAACGCCACCCCTCATGAGAAAATGCTTGTCTTCCCAAGGAAGTCCACATCGGGGCATCGCTACCGCCATGGCTGACGTCCCCAGGGCCGGTCCTACTGAGAAGACACGTGAGGACCCATAAAACGGATCCCTGGTCGAGAGGGTCGACCTCCTCCACGCCAACCCCCAGTATGCTTACATTGCATACCCGGAGGGGCGGGAGGACACAGTCTCCATACAAGACCGTGCACCCTCGGGGGCCCCAGTAACCCACTACCCACTACCACTCCCACCCATGATCCAATATCCAACCCCAGCAGACGGCACGCCTGGGCCCCGCGACCCGCTCGACACCCACGAGGACTACACACCAGTGCCCCAGCCTACGCGGAACTCGACGCCGGAAGCTTCACTACCCCTGCCGTCGCCACGTCGATCACAGCGGCAGACAAGACCTCCGGAGAGACTCCAATACACAAACTTTTAATATACTTCACCCCGCCGGACTCATTTTTAAACAAGGGGCGAATGTGGTAAACCACTGTTATACCTGCCTGTGTGTGTGTTTGTATTCCACTGTGTACATGTCTGTACATGCCTCGGCTGACTCCTCCCACGAGTCCAGGTATAAAGGTGACTGCTCCACAGTCCCTCTGTATTCTGGACTGGTCGACCACTCGAGGCACACCTTCATTCTCTTGTTAATAAAAGCCTGTTAGTTACTCGCTTAACCTCAGTCTTTTGAGTAATTGATAGCGCATCAACTCTACTATAAAATTACCCGTGGTGTCTCTATTCTAACGTTACTCGTCATGACTCAACTCTAACGCTACTGGTTATATCCTACTCTAAAATCTCTGATAGTCACCCTACTGCAACATTACTGGTTGTTACTTTTCTATAACGTTACTGTTGAATATTCGGACCAACTATTTTTAGAGATGATCCTGCGGTAATATTATTTTTAGTTACTCTACTCTAACATCACTGGTGGAGTTTAAACATTAACATTATTGACATTGGGTCCCATTTAACATAACACGTGGCCACTCTCCACTAACATTAACAGTGATGAACCTACTCTAACATTACTGGTGGTGATCTTACTCTAACATCAATGGTGATGCCTTTACTCTAACGTTAATGGTGTTGAGTTAGCTTTAATTTAATTCGTGTTCACGTTACCTTATCTTTATGGATGATGATGCCACAATAATATTACTGGTGATGACCCAGCTCGAACATCACTGATGCCGACCCAACCGCGGGTACGGTAGCATAATTGTTATTTTGCTGGAGTAGTAATCCAGAGTGCGGGACAAATTATCTGAGGACGTGACTTCCACCCCCACTCCACTCCCCATGGCAGATTGTGAATATGGGTTCAGCTAATTCAGTGAATCTTTAATAAAAAGCGAGTAACATTAATGATGAGCATGAAGCTATCAGCTTGTTGTAAATACACAACTTGTTCACTAATGCCTTTTAGGTACAGAATCCTGCCATCCTTACCCGATTTGGCCTACATGTGACTCCAGACCAATGCAAAGCGGTTGACTCTTAACTGCCCTCTGAAATGTTCTAGGAAGCTACTGAGCTGCAGCAAAATGCCAAATATCAGTATAATAAACCTGGTTGCATTACCCGGCTTCGTCCTAGACATCGGAGGATATGCACATGGCAAGGGGAAAGCCAGCCCAGCCAAAAGAGCACTGTTCTCCTCGCTAACATCTGTGGACTTGGGGCGAAAGTTGGAGCCCTGTCCCACAGTGTAGTCCAGCAGCAGCCTGAGATAGTGATACTTGTAAAGTCTGTGGGTTGATTAGTTAATTAATACACAGACTACCAGAGTAACTTAAAACAGGACTTTACTTTTCGAAGGTCAGGGCGAATCTGCCAAATAATCCTGACACAGCACTTATATACCGGTGTGGTCACCGTCGGTATTACAGTATACAGAAGCCAACAAAGTAGTGCCACACCTAAAATAGTTCTCTTAAAGGTGAACGGTTACATACAATGGTTTTCTTAAAGTTAGACGGAGACATACACTACAATCCTCCCTTTTTAGCTTACAACATACTTAGTCCCCCATTAAACATAGCATATATTCAACTTCATGTAAAACAATTCACAGGTATAATCTATGCGGGAAACAGTTTACAGATTCAGTCTCTGCGGGAACAGTTCACAGATTCAGTCTCTGGTCTTGACTCGGTCCGAACAACATCTCTGTGGTGTAGCCGGTTCACATTGCGAGCGTGACTCATCCAATAGTCTTTCCCTTGACTTAACAGCTTGAACTTCCGTCCTGCTGAACCAGCAGTGCTGACTTTTACAAACAGCTGGACTGCCTTGGTAATTTTTCCTACTTGCCAACTGATTTGGCTCCCTTCGTAGAGCCCACGTACATGATCTGTTAGAAGTGATAATGATTTAGATGGTTATCACTTTCTGCTTCGTCTTTTTCTTTTCTGCTTCTTGGAGACTCTCGGGGCTCCCTTATCAGCAGGCAGCTGTAGCGCCACCATCTCCCTATGTTCCTTAGACTTTAAGTGCTTCATCCTGATTTCTGCACTTTGGGAGTTTTCATCACAAGCTGGGCAGACCAATTCATCGTAATATTCCGTGTCACTCAACAGATCATGGTAATATTCGGTGTCGTCCTGAACTAGTATAGCGAGAGGGCCTGCTACTTCTTCCTTACCCAACCGGACGTTAGCCGACTGTTGTTCCCTCCCTAGACGTCTTTCCTGAAGAGACTTCTTCATGCGTTCATATTCATCCCGCTCTTCCTGGGTTTCCTGCCAATCCTTCACTAATGACCTCATTTGTGATTCCAATACTTCCCCTTCCATCGGGGATTGATTGATCGGGCTATTCAATCCTTCTACTGGAGCAGCTGTTTCAACATTCTGTAGTTCACATTGACGTGATTCAGCGTACTTTCAACAGCCCCGTAAAATCTGTGTTGCAACCTCAACTATTCCCCAAACCTTTGAGAGCTCCAAACCCCTTCCCTTTGAAGATTGAAGCTCGTGTTCAAATGGTTCCCCTTGCAGAGTCTTGTCTCTCAGCATATGAAGGAGTTGGCTGACCGTTAACTCTTCCACGGAGACCCTGTGGATCAGAGTCTTCTCCATTTCATCCACCTTTTCCTCCAATGCTTTCACCTTTTTTTCCTCTTGTATTTTGGCTTTAAGCGCTCGGAAAAGTTGTGCCTTGATGCTTTCTAGCTCATGTTCAGGGGCCATTCTACAGTTTCTGTGTTTCTTACAGTTACCTTTTCTTCCACTGAAAGAATTCCCAGTTGAATCTCTCCTTCAAGTTGTTGAACCTCAGTCATTGCCGCCTCATATTTGTCTTGGGTTTCCTTCAATATTTTTATGAGTTCTTGGACATCTTGACTTTCATGTTCTGCCATGTCTTTCACCTCTAATTTCTCATCTATGGATGGAACTTCTACCGATGAGTCTGTCTTGGTCTTGAGCTCATTAAGAATTTCCTGCAGCCTTTGGACTTCTTGTTCATGTTCAACCTTTAGTTGCTCATATGCTTCCACTGAAACTAGCTTTTCGGAGGTTGCCGAGTTAACCCCCTCCAGGATTGTAGCCTGGGCCTGTTCATACTGTTCCTTCAACTTCTCAAACTCTGCTTGTAAGGAGTCGTAGAGAAGAACTGGAATAAAATCCTGGCTTCCTGAAGATTCCTCTTCATTTGCTTCTTTCTGCAAATATTCTAACTCCTGAACATCATAAGGGAGATGTGATCGGTGATTGGTCACGATGGCTCTATGGTCGCTCTCTGCTTGAGCTAGCTGCTTCTGTTGTCTTTCCAGATTCTCCCATTCGGTGTCATAGAACTTTTTCATTGTTTTCATCTCTTGTACGAGACGGTAACTCAATTGTTCTAATTGTTGTCGTGATTTGAAATAAAGTTGAGTCCGAGCTCGGTGTTCTTCCGTCATGGATATGTCCTTAAACTGAACAGACTCAGAATTCTCTGTCAAACTATGTTGTCGTTGTTTGGTGGAGATCTGTTCTGAAACTTTGTTCTTCTCTGGAGCATAAGCCTTTCTGCATGCCTTCGTTTTTCCAACCTTAGTCGGCAAGTCCATTTTAGCCTTGTCTTTCACATTTGGGTTGGTCTTATCGTCATCCGATTCAGAATCTGAGCTGATTGTCTGCACCGAGTCCTCACTCGTTATGGCTTTTAGATAGTACCATTCCATGTCTATTTTCTTGATCCACTCCCGTCCTAGAAGTGGTGGTCCTCCCTCAGGCAGTACGTATAAGTTCATTCTTGGGTGTTCTTTACCCCTATCTCTCACCTTGAGTCTTATCTTTCCCATGGGGTATACTTTATCTCCCGTGTATGTCTGCAATACGAACTTGGTAACTCTTAAGGGTATATGTGAGAATAGCTGGTGGTAATACCTTCGATTTATGACTGATAGAGCTGATCCAGTGTCCAACTCCATTTTCACTTGGACTCCAGCTATTTTTAGCATGACCCAGATAGTTTGTAGGTCAGCTTCCTTACTCACATTGTGAATTCTCAGACTACCCAGCTCCTGGCCGTTTGGGTCTGAGTCCGAATTCTGTTCGTCTGAACTCTTCTCAGCCACCTTGTGTACCTTGTTGTACTTTTCCTGTGATGGCTTCCTTTGGTTGTTGGTCCTTTGGTTGTTGGTCTTCTTCCCTGACCGGCATACCTTAGCTATGTGACCCAGTTTGCCACATTTCCTACATTCCTGGTTCTTAAACCAGCATTGGTTCTGGTCGTGTGTTGTCTTCCCACAACGATAGCATTTTGTTGTTGTCGAGGTAATTTGATCCACACTGAGTGCCGCTGTCTTTAGCTGCATTTCCGCAGTTCCCTTCACTGCGGCTTCGTGCGATGCTGCAATAAGGACAGCCCTGTCAAGTGTAAGGTCGTTCTCTTCGAGTAGTCGCTTTTGCGTTCCTTCCTTTACCAATCCGCACACGAACTTGTCTCGCAATGCCTCTGTCAGATTCCCTCCAAACTGGCAGTATTTCGCTAGTCTATGCAGTTCGACCAAGTATTCTGTGTTGCTTTCGTCTTTCCGTTGCGTTCTCGCATAGAATTTGAATCGTTCCGCCAACATCAACGGTGTGGGGTTCAAGTGATCCTTCAGAACAGCCACAATATCATCGAAAGTCTGATCCGCCAGTTTAGCTGGTGATAGTAGATGCTTCAAGAGCCCGTATGTCTTCGCGCCCATCGAGTTTAGCAAGGTTATAGCTTTGTCATCTTCTTCTATTTTATTGGTCTCACAATAGATCTCCATGCATTCCACATACGTGGCCCAGTCTTCTACCTCGGAATTAAAATCGTTGATGTTACCACGCTTAGGCATCTTCCTCTCTTCCTGATAAACACCAAGAATTATTTCTTTAAAAATTTTTTTTTTCACAATGGCGGTTCCCACGAAAATGGCGGTTTCCCGCGCTTATCTTCTCTCCCCGCCCACTTCAATGGCGGTTTCCCGCTTCTGTCTTCTTCTCCGCCTAATGGCGGTTTCCCGCGTTTCTTCCCCTGGCGGGAGGGGTACACTTTCCCACGGGCGACGGCCGCTGGCTTTCAGGTTCACAGCCTGTGCGTCGGCTTCAGTGCTTTCCTTTTTCTCGGCAGGGCAACTGGCGCTGGGTACACCCCATTGACGGCGAACAGTTTCAGCCGCTGGGCTGGCTCCCGCTCAGTTTCCCTTGCTCGGGCTCTGTCTCTCTCCCGCTCGCTCGGCTCTACCGGCGCTGGGTACACACCGTTGACGGAGAACAGTTTCAGCCGCTGGACTGGCTCTCGCTCAGTCTCCCTTGGTCGGCTCTGCTTCTCCCACTCGCTCGGCTCCCAATCACGCCTCCCAGCCCTCTCGCAGTCCGGTGATTCCCTCCCCGGCTGCGGCTGAGTTTATCTATTCCCGCGCCTACGTTCCCGGTTGCAGCGCTTCGTGGCTTCGGTGGCTGCCCGGCCTTTTTCGCCGGTCGTGGTCTAGCTGTCTCACGACGCCGTTGCGTCCCCAGCCTGTCTGTACCGCGGCTTCCTTGCTCCACGCTGCCCCAGTCTCAGCGCCTCTGGGCCCGACTTCTGTTCGGCTCCTTTCCCCCTCGACCGTGGTCGAGTGCACCGCCCTTATCCTCCGGTTATTCTTTTTACTTTCCCTTACTCACAATCACCGTGGCCGCCTTGCTTCTCGTGCTGATCGGCTCACTCCTCACCGTGGCAGAAGGGACAGTCAGTGCCTGTTGCTGATGGAAGTTTTGTCTCTAAATTCTTCCTCCTTTCTAGTTCTGCAGCCTCGAGTTTACTCCCAGCAGAACGACGAGGGCGGTTGCCAATTCTCGACGCTCATTAACTGCTTCGGAAGTATTGTTGCCGCAGGGTACGATCGGACTCATCGCCACTGTAAAGTCTGTGGGTTGTTTAGTTAATTAATACACAGACTACCAGAGTAACTTAAAACAGGACTTTACTATTCGAAGGTCAGGGCGAATCTGCCAAATAATCCTGACACAGCACTTATATACCGGTGTGGTCACCGTCGGTATTACAGTATACAGAAGCCAACAAAGTAGTGCCACACCTAAAATAGTTCTCTTAAAGGTGAACGGTTACATACAATGGTTTTCTTAAAGGTAGACGGAGACATACACTACAATACTCACAGAATCATACATTTCAGCCAACGTCCCAGAAACCTCCATCGCCACCGCTGATTATGTCCAGTTGCATCAGCAGGGCAGGCCCACCAAATGAGGCAGCAAGCTGGTATACAGTCGGGAAAGAGTGGACCTGAGATCCTCAACATTTATTCCAGACTCCACGCAGTCTCGCGGCATCAGATCAAATATGGACAAGAACATTTCAACCTATTTACCGCCTACAGCCCTCCTTCAGCTGCGGAATAATACACCTCCTTGGAAGAAGAAGGGCACAGAATGTACTCGGTGTCCGGGAAATCAATATCCATCGGTAGCACCACTAAAGGCTATATTGGACGTGCAGGATGTAATGAAAGAACCAACAAGAGCGAAAAACATAGAGCATCTTGTCTTGACCGATCTACCTGTTGCTGATGCATCTCTTCATCAGAGTATTGCTGGCTATAACCACACACAGCCATTGTGGAGCCAGTTTGCACACGGAGGACACCATACATTGTTTAATGTGAGAGTAGGGTCACCACCAGCAATGTTAGAGAAGGATCGCCACCACTAAGTTCAGAGTAGACTAAGCACAAGTAATGTTAGTGTAGGGTCACCACCAGTACTGTTAGCGTGCAGACACCACCAGTAATGTTAGAGTAGACTCAGCACCAGTAATGTGAGGGTAGGGTCACCACCAGTAATGCTAGCGTAGAGATACGACCAGTAATGTTAGAGTAGACTCAGCAGCAGCAAAGAGAGAATAGGGTCACCACCAGTAATGTTAGCGTAGAGACAACATCAGTAATGTTGGAGTAGACTCAGCAACAGTAACGTTAGAGTCGGATCACCACCAGTAATGTGAAAGTAGGGTGACCACCAGTAATGTTAGAGTAGAGACACCACCACTAATGTTAATGTAGTGACACCACCATTAATGTTAGAGTAGGGTGACCACCAGTAATGTTAGATTAGAGAAACAACCAGTAATGTTAGTGTATTGACACCACCATTAATGTTAGAGTAGTGTCACCACCAGTAATGTTAGCGTCGAGACACCACCAGTAATGATAAGGTAGGCTCAGCACCAGTACTGTGAGAGTAGTGTCACCAACAGTAATGTTAGAGTAAGGTAACCACCAGTAATGTTGGAGTAGACTCAGCACCAGTAATGTGAGAGAGGGTCATCACCTGTAATGTTAGAGTAGGGTCACCAGCAGTAATTTTAAAGTCGGACCGCCACAGTAATGTTAGAGTCGGATCAACACCAGTGATGTTAGAGTAGGGTCACCACCAGTAATGATAGAGTAGGGTCACCACCAGTAATGATAGAGTAGAGTCACCACGAGTAATTTTAGAGTCGTATCACCACCAGTAATGTTAGTGTTGGATCACCACCAATAATGTTAGAGTCGGATCATCAGCGGTAATGTTGGAGTTGGTTCAACACCAGTAACGTTGGAGTAAGGTCACCACCAGTGGTGATAGTGTAGGATCAACACCCGTAATGTTAGATTCGGCTCACCACCATTAATGTTAGAGTGGAGTCACCACCAGCAATTTTAGAGTCGGAACACCACCACTAATTTAAGTGTAGTGTCACCAGCAGTAATGGAACTGTAGCGTCACCAACAGTAATGTTATAGAAGGGTCACCACCAGTAATGTTAGATTTGGATCGCCACCAGTAATTTTAGAGTTGGATCACCACCTCTAATTTAAGTGCAGGTTCACCACCAGTAATGGTAGAGTAGGGTCACCACCAGTAATGTTAGTGTCGGATCACCACGAGTAATTTTAGAGTGGAGTCACCACCAATAATCTTAGAGTATGGTTGCCACCAGTAACTTTACAGTACAGTTACCACTAATAACGTTATAGTAGAGTCACCAACAGTAATGTTAGATTGGAGTCACCACCAGTAATGCTAGAGTAGGGTCACCAGTTGTAATGTTAGAGTTGGATCACCACCAGTAATGTTAGAGTAGGGTCACTACCAGTAATGTTAGAGTAAGGTCACCAGCAGTAATGTTAGAGTCGGATCACCACCAGTAATGTTACAGTTGGATCACCACCAGTAATTTTAGAGTTGGATCACCACCATTAATTTAAGTGTAGTGTTACCACCAGTTATGGTAGAGTAGGGTCACCACCAGTAATGTTAGAGTCGGATCACCAGCAGTTTTGTTAGAGTGGAGTCACCACCAATAATCTTAGAGTAGGTTCACCATCAGTAATGTTATGGCACCGTTACCACCAGTAACGTTTCAGTAGAGTCACCACCAGTAATGTTAGATTGGAGTCACCCCCAGTAATGTTAGAGTCGGATCAGCGGCAGTAATGTTAGAGTAGGGTCACCACCAGTAATGTTAGAGTCGGATCACCACCAGTAATGTTAGAGTCGGATCGCCACCAGTAATGTTAGAGTCGGATCACCACCAGTAATGTTAGGGCTGAATCATCACCAAGCTTCATCGTCGTACAAAACAAATTTAATGAAATAATGGATGACATACGATTTCAACAAATTATGCGAGGCCCCAAGAACGAAACACAAGGATTTGGAGAGGGATCACATGACGGGCATAGAGCGCATTGCCTCTGTGATTAATTCCCATTTATTGATTTTAATGGACGGAGATTCATGGTCTGAGCTGTATAATTTCCCCATTGGGCGCACTGAAGTGGAAAATCGCACCTTGTTTGTTATGTCACTGTACCTGACGTCAACTATTGTAGAACCTGACTTTCTCAACAGGACACGGACTGTTCTATAAGGAAAGCATTTACGGGTCTCAGAAATACGACAGACAGAACTGTATAGCAGGACAGAATTCAAACAATCTTCTAAAAATGGCATGGCCAACAATTCTACAGATAAACGTCATATACTTTCATTTTCCTCCAGCCTCTGGTGTTCTCAGTAAGTCAATATATCCTGTTGCTTAATAACTGTTGTGTTTCTGTTAATGATTATGTAACAGATTCCGTCAACATCCTTATTGCTGAGTCATTCTTCCACCAGGATAATTTGCTGAATATCTGTGGGAATGCTACCAGTCCACACGGCTGATGAAGCGCTATTCTGTCAGGTAGATCGTGGGCACCGGGCGCTCAACATTCCACTCTAAACTGAGGGAGGGCGAGGGTGATTCCCCGGCCCCTACAACAGAATATGGACCACTACACAATGTGCTGTGTAGTGTGCATGGTTACAAACTCATTTGTACCTTTGTTCCCTGTTTATTATAATTTGGTAATTGCTCGGATTGCAGCAAGCACACCCCAACAGGGGACTTTGAAAGCTAATACTTAGAAATTCGTGTCGGGGGCTTCCCGCGTGTACAAGCCCCCGACCTACACTTACCTAGCGCGCCGGCAGCTGAGGCTTGGGCCTGCGTGGATTTCCTCTCTGTGGCCCGGTCCAGCTCCCGGCGCACTGTGCTTGCATGATCCAGCGGCGTAGTTAGTGCGATGTGTTGGCTGGGATCACGTGAGCACTGGGCAACCAATCGGAAGAGGGAAAAGTCCATTCATGAGATTGACAGAAAGAACTGTCAAACTCATGATAACTCCGGGCGCCCAAAACAGTACTTAACCTTAAAATAAATTTGAAAAAAAATCACACTATTTTAATCAACTACAAATAACATTAAATAACAATTTTAAACAATAATTTAAATTTTTGAAAAAATAATTTTATTAAAAATCGGGGCTAAAATTAGACTTTCCTTACTGTAAAGTATTTAAAAATAATAAACCTGTGGAGAAAATGTTCTAATTATAATTAATTGACCACTTACCTTTTAAAATGAAGTCCTTACATCTGGTTTTTTAACATGTAAAATAGAGTTTAGAGTCATAGAGTCATAGAGTTTTACAGCACAGAAAGAGGCCCTTCGGCCCATCGTGTCTGCGCCGCCCATCCATCCCTGTCCAGTCTAATCCCATTTTCCAGCATTTGGTCCATAGCCTTGTATGCAATGGCATTTCAAGTGCTCATCCAAATGCTTCTTGAATGTTGTGAGGGTTCCTGCCTCTACCACCCTTTTAGGCATTGAGTTCCACATTCCAACCACCCTCTGGGTGAAGAAGTTCCTCCTCAAATCCCCTCTAAATCTCCTGCCCCTTGCCCTGAATCTATGCCCCCTTGTTATTGACCCCCCTACTAAGGGGAAAAGTTCCTCTTTATCTACCCTATCTATGCCCCTCATCATTTTGTACATCTCAATCAGGTCCCCCCTCAGCCTTCATTGCTCCAAGGAAAACAACCCCAGCCTGTCCAGCCTCTCCTCATAGCTGAGGCGCTCCATCCCAGGTAACATCCTGGTGAATCTTCTCTGCACCCTCTCCAAAGCAATCACATCCTTCCTATGGTGAGGCGACCAGAACTGCACACAGTACTCCAGCTGTGGCCTCACCAGCGTTTTGTACAGCTCCATCATAACCTCCCTGCTCTTATATTCTATGCCTCGGCTAATGAAGGCAAGTATCCCATATGCCTTTTTAACCACCTTATCTACCTGTTCCGCTGCCTTCAGGGATCTATGTACATGTACACCAAGGTCCCTCTGACACTCTGTACTTCCTAGGGTCCTACCACTCATTGTGTATTCCCTTGCCTTATTTGTCCGTCCAAAATGCATCACCTCGCACTTTTCAGGGTTAAATTCCATTTGCCACTTTTCCGCCCATCTCAACAACCCGTTTATATCGTCCTGTAGCCTGAGGCTTTCCTCCTCGCAATTTACCACCCCACCAATTTTCGTGTCATCTGCGAACTTACTGATCATACCTTTTACATTCGCACCCAAATCATTTATGTAGATCACAAACAACAAGGGACCCAGCACCGATCCCTGAGGTACCCCACTGGACACTGGCTTCCAGTCACAAAAGCAACCTTCGACCATCACCCTCTGCCTCCTGCCACTCAGCCAGTTTAGGATCCAACGCGCCAAGGCACTCTGGATCCCATGGGCACTTACCTTCTTGACCAGTCTCCTATGCAGGACTTTGTCAAAAGCTTTACTGAATCCATGTAAACCACATCCACAGCATTTCCCTCATCCACCCCCCTAGTCACCCCCTCGAAAAATTCAATCAGATTTGTCAGACATGATTTACCCTTGACAAAGCCATGCTGACTATCCCCGATTAATCCTTGCCTCTCCAAGTGGAGACTAATTTTGTCCCTCAGAATTTTTTCCAATAATTTCCCTACCACAGATGTTAGGCTCACTGGCCTGTAATTCCCTGGTTTATCCCTGCTACCCTTCTTGAATAATGGTACTATGTTAGCTGTTCTCCAGTCCTCTGGTACATCCCCTGTGGCCAGAGAGGTTCTGAAAATTTGTGTCAGAGCCCCTGCAATCTCCTCCTTTGCCTCCCACAGCAGCCTGGGATACATCTCGTCCGGGCCTGGGGATTTAACCACTTTTTGGCCTGCTAAAACCGCCAGCACCTCCTCCCTCTCGATGCTAATATGTTCAAGTATGTCACAGTCCCCTTGCCCGATTTCTATGTCTGCATCATCTTTCTCCATAGTGAACACAGATGCAAAAAATTCATTTATAACCCCGCCTACCTCATCTGGCTCTACACACAGATTGCCACTTTGGTCCCTAATGGGCCCTACCCTTTCCCTGGTTATCCTCTTGCCCTTAATATACTTATAAAACATCTTCGGATTTTCCTTTATTTTGCTCGCCAGTGTTATTTCATGGCCCCTCCTCGCCCTCCTAATTTCTTTTTTAAGTACGCCCCTGCACTTTTTATACTCCTCTAGGGCTTCTACCGTCTTTAGTCTTTTGTAACTGCCAAAAGCCTCCCTTTTATTCCTAATGCATTTTTGTATACCCCTTGTCATCCAAGGTTCCCTTTGCTTGTTGGTCCCACCCTTGACCTTTACAGGAACATGTTGGCGTTGTACTCTCTCTATTTCCCTTCTGAAAGTCTCCCACTGTTTTGATGTGGATTTTCCTATAAGTAGCTGCTCCCAGTCCACTTTGGCCAGATCCTGCATTATCATATTAAAATCGGCCTTCCCCCAATTTAGAACCCTTATTTCCGGGCCGTCTTTGTCCTTTTCCATGACCACCTTAAATCTCACCGAATTATAGTCACTGTCGCCAAAATGCTCTCCGACTGACACTTCCACCACTTGCCCGGCTACATTCCCTAGAATTAGGTCCAGTACCGCCCCGTCTCTTGTAGGACTTTCTACATGTTGGCTCAAAAAGCTCTCCTTACTGCACTTTAATAATTCTGCACCCACTATGCCTTTCACACTCTGACTATCCCAATTTATATTGGGGAAGTTGAAATCCCCCACTATTATTACCCTATTATTTTCGCACTTTTCTGAGATTTGCCGACATATCTGTTCCTCTATCTCCCCCTGACTGTTTGGGGGCCTATAGTACACTCCCAGCAAAGTGCTTGCCCCCTTTTTGTTTTTAAGTTCTACCCATATGGCCTCATTAGAGGAACCCGCTAATATATCATCCCTCCTTACAGCAGTAATTGACACCTTAATTAATATTGCAACACCCCCTCCCCTTTTACACCCCCCTCTGTCTCGCCTGAAGATTCTATACCCCGGAATATTGAGCTGCCAGTCCTGACCCTCCCTCAACCATGTCTCCGTGATAGCAACAATATCGTACTCCCATGTGTTCAACAACAACTTCAGTTCATCCACCTTATTTGCAAGACTCCTTGCATTAAAATAAATGCCTTCCAGCCCTGCCATATTCTCTTTTGCCTTCACATATTTGCTCTGCCTTCCCAGCTGACTTGTTTTTCCCTCTGTATTTGGCTGTAAATCACCCCCTACTATAGCTCCACTCTGTACCCCATCCCCCTGCCAAGTTAGTTTAAACCCCCCCCAGCAGTGCTAGCAAACCTCCCCGCAAGGATATTGGTTCCCCTCTGGTTCAGGTGTAAACCGTCCGACTTGTACAAGTCCCACCTTTTCCAGAAGCAGGCCCAGTGATCCAGGAAACTAAAGCCCTCCCTCCTGCACCATCCCTTTAGCCACGCATTCATCTGTTCTCTCTTCCTATTCCTATACTCACTAGCACGTGGCACCGGGAGTAATCCAGAGATTACAACCCTTGAGGTCCTGCTCCTTAATCCTTCACCTAGCTCCCTAAATTCTTGCTGCAGGACCTCATCCCTCTTTTTACCTATGTCTTTGGTACCAATGTGGACCACGACCACTGGCTGTTCACCCTCCCCCTCCAGAATGCCCTGCAGCCGCTCAGTGACATCCTTGACCCTGGCACCAGGGAGGCAACAAACCATCCTGGATTCACATCTACGGCCACAGAAACGCCTATCTGTTCCCCTTACTATAGAATCCCCTACCACTATTGCTCTCCCACTCTTTTTCCCCCCTTCCTGGGCAGCAGGAGCACCCCCAGTGCCAGGAAGTTGGCTGCTGCTGCCTTCCCCTGGTGAGTCATCCCCCTGAACAGTATCCAAAGCGGTATACTTGTTTGAAAGGGGGATGTCCGCAGGGGTTCCCTGCACTACCTGCCTGCCTTTGTTGCTCCTCCTGATGGTCACCCCCTGTGCTGCCCTACCCTGAGGCGTGAACAACTTGCTAAACGTGCTATCCACGAGCCTCTCAGCATCGCGCATGCTCCAAAATTCATCCACCCGCAGCTCGAGCGCCGCAATGCAGTCTACAAGTAGCTGCAGCTGGATGCATTTCCCGCACACATGGTCGTCAGGGACACTGGCAGCATCCCTGACTTCCCACATGGAGCAAGAGGAGCAGAACACGGATCTGAACTCTCCTGCCATGACTTACTCCTTTAATTAATTTAAAAATGTATTCAATACCCCAGTCACAGGTATACTATAGGGCGCTTTATTTACCAACTATCCCCACTACACCACAGAAATTTAACACCACAGAATTCAAGCTTCTATTGAAAAGAGAGAAATACTCACCAACCAATCACTTACCTGCTCCCTGGTGACGTCACACTTGGATTAACTTTTACCTCTCTCCTGGAACCTGGATTGGTATGCCTCTGACTGCTCCCTCTCAAGCCATTAAGCTCTCCCACCTCGGGATGCTCCCGCGCAGGTCCGCTGCTTCTCCGGTCTTGGGGCTGTGGGCCTTGGTGCCTCTGACTGCTCCCTCTCAAGCCTTTAAGCTCTCCCGCCTCGGCGGGAATCCTGAGCGGCATAGGGGGCTATAAAAGGCCCCAGAGACCAGATAAGGTTCACCAGTCTCCAGTCTGGGAAAACGGAGGGAAGGGGAATGTAGAGGCCTTCACGCACGGCAAACCTGTAAAAAATGAGGAAGTTCAATGCGCACGCGCAGGCTCCCGCACGCACGCGTTCCACCTCTGACCCCCTTGGTTCAGAGGATTGGAAATGCCGGTTTCCCGCGAATGCATAGTGTCGGCGCGAATCTTGAGCGGCAGAGCGGGGCTATAGAAGTCCCAGTGACCAGGTAAGGCCTCACAGCGTCGGCGGGAACCCTGAACGGCAGCAGCGGGGCTATAAAAGTCCCAGCGACCAGGTAAGGCCTCACAGCGTCGGCGGGAATCCTGAGCGGCAGAGCGGGGCTATAAAAGTCCCAGAGACCATGTAAGGTCTCACAGCGTTGGCGGGAATCCTGAGCGGCAGAGTGGGGCTATAAAGTTCCGGAGACCAGGTAAGTTATCACAGCGTCGGCGGGAATCCTGAGCGGCAGAGCGGGGCTATAAAAGGCCCCAGAGACCAGGTAAGGTTCACCAGTCTCCAGTCTGGGAAAACGGAGGGAAGGAGAGAGGTAAAAAGTAATCCAAGTGTGACGTCACCAGAAAGCGGTTAAGTGATTGGTTGGTAAGTATTTCTCCCTTTTTAAGCTTAAATCTCTTTGGTTTACAGTTCCTAAGGTATGATATTCACTATCTAGAATCGAGGCAGAGGGTATTTAAGAATAATATTAATAAATTTAATTAATTACATAGAATGGGAGATCAGGCGATGTGTTGCTGCTGCAATATGTGGGAGCTGGTGGACACCATTGATGCTCACGGTGATCACATTTGCAGTAAGTGTTGGCTGCTCGAGGAATTCCGGCTCCGTGTTGAAGAGCTGAAGTCCGAGCTTCAAACACTGAGACGCATCAGGGAGGGGCAGAGTTACCTGGACTCTGTGTATCAGGAGGTAGTCACACCAATTAGATTAATTAAGTCAGATGAAGTCCGTGGCCAGGGTCAGGATGGTGTGACAAGAAGTGAGGCAGGTACGGGGATCCAGGAGGTAGTGTTGGAGGAACCACAGCCCTTGCACTTGTCCAACAGGTTCGAGGCTCTTACTCCCTGTGAGGATGGGAACAGAGACTGTGGGGAGGATGAGCTACCTGGCCACAGCACCGTGGAGCGGGGGGCCCTTCAAGTGGGGGGAGTTAAAAGAAATGTTGTAGTGGTAGGGGATAGTATCGTTAGGGGGATAGATAGAGTTCTCTGCAGCCGAGAGCAAGAGCCCCGAAGGCTGTGTTGCCTGCCCGGTGCCAGGGTTAAGGAAATCTCCTCTGGACTGGAGAGAAACTTGGAGTGGGAGGGGGAGGATCCAGTTGTCGTGGTCCATGTTGGTACCAACGACATAGATAGGACAATGAAGGCGTTTCTGCTGAGGGAGTTTGAGCAGCTATGAGCCAAATTAAAAAGCAGAACCACAAGGGTAATAATCTCTGGATTATTACCTGAGCCACGTGCGAATTTGGCTAGGACAAATAAAATTAGAGAGTTAATTGCGTGGCTCAAAGACTGGTGTGGGAGAAATGGGTTTTGCTTCCTGGGACACTGGCACCAGTACTGGGGCAGGAGGGAGCTGTTCCGTTGGGATGGGCTTCACTTGGCCAGTGGTGGGACTAGAGTCCTGGCGGATCATATAACTGGGGCTGTAGAGAGGGCTTTAAACTAACTAGTGGGGGGGAGGTTCCAATAGAGCAAATAATACAAATGACAACAGAGAAGGTCATAGACTTAGGTGGCAGTGGGGAAATTAAAAACCAGAGCATGTCAGGAAGGGGCAGAAGGTATGGAGTAAAAGGTAAAGTAATAAAAAGGGCAAAAGTAGGAACTAAGTGTCAAAAAACATCTTTGAAAGTTCTCTATCTGAATGCACGTAGCATTCGTAACAAAATAGATGAGTTAATTGTACAAATAACTACATATGGGTATGATCTTGTGGCCATTACAGAGACATGGCTGCAGGGTGACAATGCCTGGGTATTAAACATACCAGGTTATTTAATGATCAGTAAGGACAGGCAGGAAGGACGGGGAGGTGGGGTGGCTATGTTAATAAAGGAAGGAATCGCTGTAATACAGAGAAATGATATTGGGTCAAAAGATCAGGACAATGAAACAGTTTGAGTGGAGGTAAGGAATAATAAGGGGCAAAAAACACTAGTGGGCGTAGTCTATAGGCCTCCGAACTGTGGCAACTCTGTTGGACGGAGTATCAATCAGGAAATAGTTGAGGCTTGTTATAAGGGAACATCTATAATTATGGCGGATTTTATCTATCATATTAATTGGACAAATCAAATTGGGCAGGGCTGCCTTGAGGATGAGTACATTGAGTGTATTAGGGATGGGTTTCTTGAGCAGTATGTAACTGAAACGACCAGGGGGCAAGCAACCTTAGATCTGGACCTGTGTAACGAGACAGGATTAATTAAAAATGTCCTAGTAAAGGATCCCCTTGGAATGAGTGACCATAAAATGGTTGAATTCCATTTTCAATTAGAGGGTGAGAAGGTTGGATCTCAAACAAGCATGCTAACCTTGAATAAAGGAGAATATGAAGGTATGAGAGTGGAATTGAGTAGATTGGATTGGGAAAATAGATTAAAAGGTAAGACGATACATGATCAGTGGTGTACATTTAAGGAGTTATTTTACAACTTCCAAAAAGAAAATATTCCACTGAGAAGAAAAGGGTGTAAAAGAAAAGACAGCCATCCGTGGCTAAGTAAAGAAATTAAGGATAGTATTCGACGAGAAACAAGGGCATATAATGTAGCCAAATCTAGTGGGAGGACAGAGGATTGGGAAAACATTAAAAGACAGCAAAAAACAACAAAAAGATTGATTAAGAAAGGGAAGATAGATTATGAAAGTAAATTAGCAAAAAATATAAAAACAGATATTAAGAGTTTTTATAGTTAGATAAAAAGAAAAAGGGTGGCTAAAGTAAATGTTGGTCCCTTAGAGGATGAGACTGGGAAATTAATGGTGGGAAATAAGGAGATGGCAAAAACAATGAATGAATATTTTATATCAGTCTTTACAGTAGAAGACCCTAAGAATATCCCAACACTGGACAAACAGGGGGCTAAAGGGGGGGAGGAGCTAAACACGATCAAAATCACTAAGGAAGTGGTACTCGGTAAAATAAAGGTACTCAAGGCGGATAAATCACCTGGACCTGATGGCTTACATCCCAGGGTCTTGAGGGAAGTGGCGGTAGGGATTGTGGATGCATTGGTAATAATTTTCCAAAACTCCCTGGACTCGGCAATGGTCCCGGCAGACTGGAAAACTGCGAATGTAACACCCTTACTTAAAAAGGGCTGAAGGCAGAAGGCTGGAAACTATAGACCGGTTAACCTAACATCTGTGGTTGGTAAAATTTTGGAGTCCATTATTAAGGAGACAGTAACAGGACATTTGGATAATCATAACTTAAAGGACAAAGTCAGCATGGTTTTATGAAGGGGAAGTCATGTTTGACAAATTTGCTGGAGTTCTTTGTGGAAGTAACATATAGGGTGGATAAAGGGGAACCAGTGGACGTAGTGTACTTAGACTTCCAAAAGGCATTTGACAAGGTGCCACACAAAAGATTATTGCTTAAGATAAAAAATCACGGGATTGGGGGTAATATTCTGGCATGGATAGAGGATTGGCTATCTAACAGAAGGCAGAGAGTTGGGATAAATGGTTCATTCTCAGACTGTCAATCAGTAACTAGTGGTGTTCCTCAGAGGTCAGTGCTGGGTCCCCAACTCTTTACAATCTATATTAACGATTTGGAGGAGGGGACCGAGTGTAATATATCAAAGTTTGCAGATGATACTAAAATGGGAGGGAAAGTAGTGAGTGAGGAGGACATAAAAAACCTGCAAGGGGACATAGACAGGCTAAGTAAGTGGGCAGAGATTTGGCAGATGGAATACAATACTGGAAAGTGTGAGGTTATGCACTTTGGCAGGAAAAATCGTAGAGCAAGTTATTATCTTAATGGCAAGAAACTGGAAAGTACTGAAGTACAAAGGGATCCGGGGGTCCTGGTGCACCAAACTCAAAAGGTTAGTATGCAGGTGCAGCAAGTGATTAAGAAGGCCAATGGAATGTTGGCTTACATTGCTAGGGGGATAGAATATAAAAATACGGAGGTATTGCTTCAGTTGTACAAGGTATTGTTGAGACCGCACCTGGAATACTGCGTACAGTTTTGGTGTCCATACTTAAGAAAGGACATACTTGCTCTCGAGTCAGTACAAAGAAGGTTCACTCGGTTAATCCCGGGGATGAGGGGATGGACATATGAGGAGAGGTTGAGTAGATTGGGACTCTACTCATTGTAGTTCAGAAGAATGAGAGGCGATCTAAATGAAATATATAAGATTGTGAAGGGGTTGGATCGGGTGGATGCAGGGAAGATGTTCCCGATGATGGGTGAAAATAGAACTAGGGGGCATAGTCTTAAAATAAGGTGCTGCTCTTTCCAAACTGAGATGAGGAGGAACTACTTCACTCAGAGGGTGGTAGGTCCATGGAATATGCTGCCCCAAAAAGCTGTAGAAGCTACATCATTACATAAATTTAAAACAGAAATAGACAGTTTCCCAGAAGTAAAGGGATTTAAGGGTTACGGGGATTGGGCAGGAATTTGGACATGAGTCTAGGTTCGGATCGGTCATGGCCGTGTGGGTAGTGGAGCAGGCCCAGGTGCCGTGTAGCCTGATCCTGCTCCTATTTCGTGTGTCTAATTCTGTTAGATTCAGGAGATGGTTCTGTGATAGTGGATTGGCAGTTAGGATCAGATCAGCCATGATCTTATTGAATGGCGGAGCAGGCTCGAGGGGCCGATTGGCCTACTCCTGCTCCTATTTCTTATGTTGTTATGTTCTTATGCAAGAAACCGGCACTTCCATCGGGTCCACGCGTGAGTACTCCGTCCGTACTCACGCGTTGGTATCGGAATTTCTGGGCCATTATGAGCAACAATTGCCGCTCAGGGAGTGCCTACACTCCACTCGGCTGCAAAGAACTTTTGCGGCTCCACCAGCTCCAACATTCTTACAGAGCAGCTCCCGCAGGGCGATTGTAAATAGAAAGTGTGCAGTTTTTGACAGTTATTGAAATATCTGTTTCTCAGATGAATGCTTAATTGAAGCCATTACTTTCCAGCAATTGCTGCAAAATTATATTTAACCGCAGTCTAAAGTATGCTGGATTGGAGTCAGAATTTGAGTCCGTCTATATTGAATATTCAATGTTTCGTTGCTTTTGAATCAAAATTCAGGGAAGATCAGAAGGAGGTGGTGAAATCTCTTTGGACATTGATTCTGATATTGGTTAATAAAATGTGGAATTAATCCATAGATTCCTATCCTAACTAAAACTCAATTACAGCCCGTGTTCCATAAGAGAATTGCCGTCTTTCCCTCGTGACAAAAGCCGATTGTTCTTGTGAAAATGAACAGGTATAAGGAAATATTCCACCCACTTTGGATAGGCTAGACGTGGAAAGGCTGCTCCCACTAGTTGATGGTACAAGCACCAGGGGACAGAGTTGCACAGTTGTCATGGTAGCTGAATGGTCTATGGCACCAAATTCAAGGAATTTTAATTCTTAATTTACCAAAGGCTGGTGAATGCTGGTCCCTCTCTACAGGCGAGGGTTCGAGTCCTACTTCTGACATTACCTTTTGATAATAGAGTCCTACATGCAAAATACATCAAGGGGAATGGGGAGAGAGCGGGAATATGGTATTGAGATAGATGAGCAGCCAATCAATTCAATTCAATTTTATTTGTCATATATGCAGCAAACATGTATACTGCACAATGAAATGTTGATTTTTACGAGTCCTCCTAACATTGGAATAAATATAGCATAGCAATGATAAAAATACTAATAGAAATACAGTAATAATAAATAAAACAACAGTAATAAAAAATAATAAATTATTCAATCATCAGTCTTATGGCCTGGGGGTAGAAGCTGTTTCGAAACCTGCTGGTACGAGACCGAATGCTTCGGTATCTCTTACCGGACGGGAGCAGGGTGAAGAGGTTGTGGCTGGGGTGGCTCGCATCATTGATGATTCTCAGAGCTTTCCACCGGCATCTCTCGGGGTAGATATCCTGCACAGCAGGTAGTTTAATTCCTATAGTATGTTGTGCAGCTTTCACCACCATCTGTAAAGCCTTGTGGTCTGTGGCGGTGCAGTTGCCATACCAGGTAGTGATGCAGCTGGACAGGATCCCCTCGATGGTGCATCTGTAGAAGTTTGTGAGAATCTGGGGGGCCATTCCAAATGTCTTCAGTCTCCTGAGGAAGAACAGGCATTGGCATGCCTTGTTGGTTATAACGTCGATGTGTTGGGACCACGTTAAGTCCTCTGTAATGAATACAACCAGGAATTTGAAGCTGCTGACACTCTCCACCTCAGCCGCTTCGATGTAGATTGGGGTGTGTCCCTCCCCCTGCCGCTTCCGGTTGTCCACGATCATCTCCTTTGTTTTGCTGATGTTGAGGGAGAGGTTGTTGTACGTGCACGTTTCTGCAACGGCTCTTACGTCCTCCCTGTAGCCTGCCTCGTCGCCATCTGTGATCAGGCCTACAACAGTAGTGTCATCAGCAACCTTGATGATGGAGTTGGAGTTGTGCGTGGCGACGCAATCGTGAGTAAACATGGAGTACAGAAGGGGGCTGAGCACACAACCCTGGGGAGCCATGATCATATTGAATGGCGGCGGAGGCTTGAAGGGCGAATGGCCTTCTCCTGCTCATATTTTTCAAAGGTTCTACACATTTTTAAGGTTCCGGGCAAGAGATACATGGGGGCTGTGAGGAAAAACTTTTTTATGCAGCGAGTGATGAGGACCTGGAACTCGCTGCCGATGGCAGTGGTGGAAGCAACGCACTCATTGTTTCCAAGGGGAGACTGGATAGCCACTTGAGGAATATAAACTTGCAGGGCTGCGGGGATAGAGCGGGGTAAAGGGGCTAAGTGGATTGCACTAAAGAGAGCCGACATGGACACGATGGGCCAAATGGCTTCCTTCTGTCCTGTTATGATTCTATGACTCTATGACGTTATGTCGTGCATTTGATGACTGGTCATTTCCACGGGTGAACATAATCGATTCCCGCTAAAGCAGCGCACTTCACGCTGAAGATTCAAAGAGGACAGTCATGAATGAGCTTTACCAGAGGAGTGAAACATATGGGCATCAGCTGTAACTGCCTCACACCGGAGGTTTTTGAATGAGACGCCCCTTTTTCATTAACAGATAGACATTCCTTTTGTGTAGAAGCAATCAAGGATATTACAATCCTGGTTGTCTGTAACTCTGTAATCTTGGTGAGAATGTTGCAGGCGCTGATCACCCCATCAGACTCCGGGCCCCATTGTCGCCTGGACCAATAGAACTGGGCCGTGCCTCCTAATCCGAGTCTCATGTTGGAGACTGTAGGAACTTGACTCCTGAATGTGACATTAAACATCTATGTTTCACGGATATTTACTTAAAATCTTAACTGTTCAATAAAATATTGGAATGTTAAAAGTGGGATAAAGACTATTTCAACCAAACAGGCCTTCTCAGTGTTTACCGTCCAGCCGAGCAAATTGTTCCAACCATTTTGCCCGCCCGGTCTCAACAGCACATCAACATATTTTTATTCCTCCAACTACACAATGTAAACTCCAATACTGATGTAATTTCTGCCTCCGTTAATTCCACAGCTTCACCACTCTCCATTGAAATAGGATTCTCCGACCTTTTTAAATCTCTTCAATCTATTCCTTAAGATATTGCCGTTAGTTCTAGATCACTCAACTCATGGAAGCGGTCAGCTTCTTTCTACCCTGTCCCATCCCTTCCTAACTTAAATTATCTTGACATGACACGCCAAAAAATTAACCTGCTATCAATTTACAATCTAATGCAAGTCAGGTAAGTGTAGTTAAGTGTAGAGATTGGTTGTCTTCCCTCGGATATGGTTCTGTCCTTGCTGCCAATGAACTATGAGAGGAATGTATTTGATAGCTTGGCCACGACCCGAAACAACGGAATCATGCAGGGGGATATTTTAATCAAACATCTCCAGACCACCACCCCCACTCCTCCCCCTCCCCCCCGCCCCCGACGAGCTTTGGGAATATAGCCAGAAAGGGCAGGAATGGTTTGTATCGGATGCCTCCAGCTGCCTGATCTTGGGTGATCGCTGTGTGAGCAGCAGTGAGGGGTTGCGTGTGAAGGCGATACCAGCATACGATGTGAATGAGGAAGATGCCCTGAACAATGGGTCCAATACATGAGGACCACTTCAGCCAGCAGTGGGAAGCCCCTATCCACCATCATTATAGGCGTGATGTGAAAAAATCATTAATTAATGAGGCTGCAATCCCATTGAATGTCCCAGATCCCTCGACAGCGGACAGTATCCGGACCACCAAATGTCATCAAAGTACTTTTTAATTCACATCTCAGTTTGGAAGATAATGTTTAACAAGACGAGTATAAATGAACACTACATGAGTCCAGCGAGAGATATATCTTTCAGTGCATAATGAGAAAGACCAGTAAATGCAAGTTGATGCACACTACGAATTATGCTTTCCATTCTCCAGTGAGAGAATTCGGAACTTCTGGGGACACAGGGTTGTCATAATTTTAAAGCAGTTCTATCCTTTTGAGAATTCCCAGTCCTGTAAAGAACATAAATTTAAAACCTGTTAAATAATGTGTACGTAAACAGAAGCATCGTACGGTCGTCCTATTGTTTTTAGATGAATCAATGAGCCCATCGTCTGATATAGTTTAGGCTTTCCAGGTTAAGCTTCTGTAACTTTTAAATGATCTTAGGATGTTAAGAGACCGGCACATCAAAATTCTAGTCCTGTAGCTTTCGAAGCATTAACTAAAGTTAAGAATATATAGAAAGATAAAATTCCGTTTATATAGCACATTTCACAACATCAGGACGTCCCAAAGCGCTGTACAGGTTGTTTGAATTCTAGTCACTGTTATAAGGTGCGAGATACCGCAGCCAATTGGCGCAGACCAAGGACCTAAAAACAGCAATGTGGTAATGACCAGATAATCTGTTTTAGCAATGTCGGTTGAGGGATTAATATTGGTCAGAACTACCCTGCTCTACTTCAAAATACTGGAGCATTTGAATGTCAAACGGCAATTCGCCCATAATGTTAAGGAATACTTGGAGTACTGCATACACGTCTGGTCACCATATTATGAAATGGATATAGAGGCACATGAGAGGGTTCAAAATAGGTTCACAGGGATGATATCAGAAATGCGAGTGTATACCAATCAGAAAATGATGAATAGGCTCGGTCTTTTATCTCTTGAAAGGAGAGGGCTGAGGGGTGACTTAATAGAAGTCTTTAAAATTATGAAAAGTTTTGATAGAGTAGATACAGAGAGAGTGTTTACACTTGTTGGGAAGAGCTAAACTACACACCACCCATATAGGATAGTCACCAAGCATTCAAATAGGGAAATCAGAAAAAACTTTTTTACCCAAAGACTGCTGAGCATGTGGAACTCGCTACCACAGTGAGTGTTTGAGGGAACTGGTACAGATGTATTTAAGGGGACACTAGATATGCATGCGTGGGAGAAGGGAATAGAGTGTTATGCTGATAGTTAGATGAGGAAAGACGGGAAGAGACTAGAGTGGGGCATAAACGACGACATGGACTGGTTGGGACAAATGGCCTATTTTTATGCTGTGCAATTCTATGTAATATGTAATTTGATTTTGGTGCCTTGCTGCGTACCTCATTGGTTGCTGTACATTTCTCCCGAACAAGAGTATCCGCTCTTTAAACACAAATGATAGGCTGTGAATCACATTTTGCGGCCCGAGGGAGTAAAACGCTATTAGATATTGCTCTATTGCAGTCGATGGAACTGAATCCGATGCCGCACATTTTTCACCACCAACCTAGACGAATTTATCGGCCTTAATCTAGCAATGTCTCTTTGTAATTGTATGCACTAGGCTACACTACTTACTATGCCTCCAATCTGTTTTTCATTGGCGGACTTCAATATTGTGTTATCGAAATCATTAATACATATGGTGAATAGTTGAGGCACCAGCACCGTTTCTGGTGGGACACCACGAATCACTTCCCTCCAAATCGAATACATACACGTAATGCACATCAAAAGGCAAAAAATACGCTCGCCAGTCCGTATTAGCACCCATAAACATAGATAACAAGGAAGAATACATTGGCCTGTAATTCCCGATGCCTACGGGTGTGTACAAGCTGTGTGCTGAAAACCGACACTTCCGATCTGTCCAGAAATCTCTTGACAAATCGCACACCTGCACTGGAGAAGGGCTTTTGCGGGTGGAGTGTTCCACTTTCTGCAGAACCACCGCACGCTGAAATCCCTTAAAAATCTAAAAAGCTGGTAAAAGCATAACGATTTAAAAATGTAAAAAAGATATTTCATTCCACTAATTTATAATGTAGAAATACATTTAAAATGGTACATTTCTTTTTAGCTCGTAAAATGTTGTATTTTTTTTCATTAAAAATACATTTTTGTTTAAAATATTTATTTGAATGTAATATAGATGCATTTTAAAACCGTGATTTTTGAAAATGTATTTAATGTTGTAGTGCCTTTTATCAGTGTTCCCCATTCATAATTTTGACAGGTCTACCTATCCAAAATATAACGGGGATTCACTTATCCCATTCTCCCATTGGTTCACCTGGTCCGTGTGATCCCCGGGATGCTTGTGAAAGGCCTGCGCTCCTGGGATACCAGGTCCTTTGTGCACGCACACCAGGCGAGGCACAGGAATGGAAGAGTCCGGAACACGCAGGATGCCTCCCATCGGAAATTACGGGCTATTATGTGCAATAACATCTCAAAGCACAAGTCTGCAAAATCACAATATTCACACGCTCGCCGGAGACAGCCATCGCCACAATGTGGCCAATACATTTGTTTTGAACAGAGTTAATAGTAACTTTCGAAAGGGAATTGGATAAATATTTGAAGGGGGAAAATAGGGCAATGGAGAAAGAACAGGAGATTTGGACCAAATGGATAGCCCTTTCAAAGTGCCAGTTCAGCCACGAGGAGCCACATGGCCCCTTCTGTGCTATGTCATTTTATGATTCCATGATTTGCGTTCTAAGAGGCAACACACAAAGAGCAGAAGATAGAGATATTTGGCTTGTCGCAGGACTGCTGGAATGAGTGCGGGCTCAGGTTGGATGTGCAGATCGAAGGGTAACGAATATTTTGGGTCTTTCAGATGCGTCCTGTGGTGGAACTCTATCCCCTCTGAGTCATATTGTCTCGGGTTGAAGCCCGCTCCAGAGACCGAACACACATTCCATTCTGACACTCAGATGAAAGAAAAGTTGTACCGAGCACAGCTGTAATATTACAAGAAGTGTAGGGGAGTTGTGCTGGGACATGGGATATTGAAACATGCAAAAAGAGGAGCAGGAGTAGGCCATTCGGCCCTTCGACCCTGCTCCAACACTCAGTATGATCATGGCTGAACCTCTAACTCAATGTCATAGTCCCCCTCTCTCCCCATATCCCCTGATGCCTTTTATGTCTAAAAATCAAGCTTTCTCCTTCTTCAATGTATTCAGTGACTTGGCATCCGCAGTTTTCTGTGGTAGAGAATTCCACAGGTTCACCCCGCTCTGAGAGAAGAAAAATCTCCTCATCACGGTCCTACCCCGTACCCTGTGTCTCTGATCCCGCGTTCTCCACCCCCAACCAGGGGAAACATCCTGCGCACATCCATTCTGTCTAGCCCTGTCAGAATGTTATACATTTCACTGATATCCCCTCTCATTCTTCTAAACTCTAGCGAATACAGGCCTAGTCGACCAATCTCTCCTCAAACGACAGTCCTGTAATCCCCCGAATCTGTCTGGTGAACCTTCGCTGCAGTGCCGCTTGAAACATGGAGAAGGAAGAGGCAGAGAGCTTGATGGGTAACTAATAGTTAGCTGAGCAGTCAAAATGAAAGCATCAGGTAAATGAGACGTTAAAAAAAAGCTGGGCAGAAAAATAGGTGGGAAATTAAACTAGTCTAGTTTAGCATGGAGAACATGAAACATTATTGCGAGAGTATGTGTGTGTATGTACTTAATTGAAATAAAGCATTGTACCTGGAGCCTGGAAGGGCAGGGGAATGGGACCAGCTGAAGTGCTCTTGCAGAGAGCTGGCACGGGCTCGATGGGCCGAATGACCTCTTTCTGTGCAGTAACCACTCTATGATTCTACGGAATCATTTATATAACCTGGTCCATTGACTTCCTCAATTAATTACTTATCCCAGTCCATTCAATTTCCCAATCCATTTATATAACCCAAGCCATTGACATTTACAATCCATTGAACTTTCATAAGGCCTTTGATAATGTACCACATAATCGAGTCCTAACTGAGGTCAGAGCATGGAGTCAGGGGGCAAGTAGCAGAAAGTAGAGCAATCTGGATACGAAACTGTAAGTAGAGAGTGGGGGTTAAAGTTAGACACTCAGACTGGTGGAAGTTGGAAAGTAGTGTTTCACAAGGGTCGCTGCGGGGACCACTGTTCTCCACCATTTAACCAATTGTATTCGACTCGAGAATTTGAAATACAATATCAAAAGTTGCATTTGTCTCAAAACTGGGAGGTATATTAATACTGAGGAAGACTGCGGCAACATACAATTAGACTTGCAAAATGGAAAAGCAGATGTCAAATGCATTTCAATATAATTAACTGTGAGTTGTTGTATTTTGGTATGAGGAATAAGGATTCCAGCTAAACCGATCAGAAAGTATGTTCAATTTGCATAGAAGCTTCGTTGGACCACAATTTTAGTACGGTGGACATTTCTGATCTACATATTATCAACATGATATAGTGGCACCGAAGAAGGCACAAAAAAGATTTACAACGATGTTGGCAGAACGTGCCTATCAGAAAAGCTTGAGCAGGCTGGGGCTCTTTTCTGTACAAAAGGGAAGGCTGAGGGGCGACATGGTAGAAGCCTTTAAGATTATGGCAGGATTTTAAAGGGTAGACGTAGAGAAGCTGTTTCCACTTTTATGGGAGACCAATACTAGGCATTATAAATATAAGACAGTCCTTAATATATCAAATCGGAATTCAGGATTAAATTTTTTACCCAGAGAGTGGTTAGAATGTGAAACTCATTAGCACATACAGTAGGTTAATTCAAATTGCATAGATCTATTTAAAGGAAGCTGGATAAGTGCCCAATACTGGTCAGTACCTTATCTCCGAGTGTTGGAGGGTCCATTCCGATATTAACCTTGAAGCATATTTGACATCTGATGTATGACAACTGCAGTGGAACAACCTGATTCGCCAAGTTTGCAAGTAGGTGGTGCAGTGGCCAAACGGTAAGGTGTTGTTCTTATAAGCCAAAAAGCGTGGGTGAACATTCCCAATCCGTTGCTGTTTGTGAAAGCATTGATGCTTTATATAACTGACTATCTTCATCCATTTATTTATTGCAGTCCCTTAACTTTCCGAACCAGGCGTGGCCCGTGCCTCTGTTAGATTTTAATAGTTAAGAGGATGTTTTCTCTGTACCTGCTTCGAGACCAATATATCCTTGCGGTGCCCAAAACCTAATGAAGCACTCCAGATGGGGTCTGACCAAATATCTGCATAACTGAAGCATGACGTGCATTGAATGCCAGCCCGCTTCAGACCTTGAATTATAAATGCATCTTTATTTCTGCAATCTAGATGTAATTTCAAAATGTTGATGTATGGCCAGATACATCCCATCGCAGAACTGATACCTTCCGACTCTGTTACCAAATTATTAAACGCCTCAGAAATGTATCAATCATATTTTATTTAATTCTCATTATTACATCACACTGACATACTTGCAGAGTCAATCCTGGCCCAACAACCTAGTGGTATTTTAAGTTGCCGTTTACATCCACGTTGAATAGGTAAAGACAAATGGTTAGAATTAGTACTATATGAAGAGTAATCAATAGAGTACAACATTAGCAGACGTCAGGGCAGTCTGTTGAATGCTTTCCTTGCCTTGACCCTTTTTGGGTGTAAGGATTATAAAGGCCAATATTAAATTATATCTCATCAGCATCATACATTTATCTCGGTCTATTCTTATACCCAGATCTCTACCCATTGCTATTACCTATATCCTCACTCTCCAGAGTTACATTAATCGTTTCCTGTAGCCATGTTGTCAGCGTGACTGACCCTGTCCTGCACTCGGTCTTCAGGGCATACTCATGATGCAAATGGCGTGCTTGTTGCTTCACATGCAACAAGTCACTTCTGCACAGAATGTGATTTCCCAAGAACTTACAGCAAGAAACATCTCATAAAAAAACACCCATGCCATTTCTGGACATCTAGCAAAAGATCGGAGTCTGAAGGTTTATGACTGGAATCGCTCCCACCCTGGTCCCTATTTTTCGGGTTAGTATCGATACAAGCAGACTACTCCCATTAATTGAGGGACCAAGAACTAACGGCCACCGATTAAAGAATAAATGAAAGAGGATTGGAACTGAGGGTAAGAGAAATATCTCCATGCACGGTGAGTCGACCGGCTGTGGGATTCACATAGGCCGAAATTATACCACTATTGAAGGTTCAATTGGGTAGAACCAGGAATAAAACAGGTTGAAGACATGTCGAGGCAGAGACGGGAACTTCATTCGAACCTTTTGCTCAGGTGGAGTGTGAGCGCCATCAACGGCTGGTTGGGTCGAGTGGTCAATTTCCCAGTTATAACTTTCCAACATAATGATGACCAGTTGAGATTTGAATACAGTGTCTGTGAACAAAGATGTCTACTGTCACGTTGACGACTCAGGTTCCTACTTTCTCCATCATTACACACTGATCAGGAGAGATGGTCCCGTTCTATTGGTCCAGGAGACAATGGGAGCGGAGTCTGATGGGGAGATCAGCGCATGCAAGATTACAGAGGAATTAAAATAACCAGGATTGTTAAACCTTTCACTGTTTCTACACTAGATAACGCTTTATCTGTTAAGTAAGCTGAGCGTCTCATTCCAGTACCAGCCGTGTGAGGCAGTTAACGCTGACGTCCACATATTCTACTCCACTGCTGAACTCAATCATGATTCTTCTCTTTGAATCTTGAGCGGGACGGACGCTGTTTTAGGAGAAATCGATTGTGTTCACGCGGAGAAGCAGCATACATCAAACACATGGCACAAAGTGGAGAAAATGTTTCCTGGTGCCTGTTTATTTAACCAGAACATTCCATATTCTTATGGTAACAGATCGAGGGCCATTCTAAAACGGAGCACGAGCTCGCAGTTGAGCTCTAGTTAAGACAGGAAGCTTTAGTTTGATTATATATTTAATTTAACCAAAGTCAGAATCAGTGCCCAAGGAGATTTCACCACGATCTTCAGCTCTTCCCTGAATTTAGTTTGGGCCGCTGCTTAAATGCAGGTTTTTGAACAGGTACTCAAATACATGAGTAGATATCCGGTTCATGTGGTGACATATGCAGGGGCTGCGTCATCGCCTTGATATTGCGCGATGTTTGTCAGTCTGGTAGTTTAAAACTCACGGCAGCTGTCAGCCACAACATTATAAAACTACCTGATACACTGAAGAGAATAATAATGGATTTCCTTCGGTTCTGCATCTCTGGATCACTCGGATTCTCACTGCTCTGATCCTGGAGTCTCCTGCGGGCTCTACTGGCCACTAAAATACGTCTGACTGTCAAACAATTAAACTGAAATATCAAAGCAAAAGGAAGACATGTAATTAAAATACCGTGTAACCACGAGAACGGTTCACCTGCAGCTGATAGATACAACTCCACTCTGGAGCGACATCCCCAGGGAACATTGTTAGTTATTCGCTCAGGTTCATATGCAAACGAAAAGGTGATGTTCTTGCAACAGAAGAGTAGATTGGCGGCTGTTACAAGAGAGACAACCGTTCTCATTGTACAATAATTTGTTTTAAACTTCTCACAACATATAGCTACAAATCAGTAAGCGCATAGTTTTCAGACATTGAGTCTCCACATAATAGCTTTCAGCAAGGCCGCAACCATGATTATCACCCCTGGTGCTACTGTGCTAGCCCTAGAGATACGCAGTTACTTCATTAATCTCTCGAGAAAAGCTTTTTGGGATAAACAATGGCAGCTCGAGCTTCGAGGAAACATTCCAAAGGGAGATAAGGTGTTTGAAGCAAAGATTTGCTTCAGCAATTGCTGATTCATTTTAGTGTTAACTTGGTGGCCACAACTTCTTGTGGGATTTTTGGTACTTCTCTTATAAATGTTGTATAGCTCAATTCTACAGTAGGAGCTAGTGCCTGAAGGTTTGTAACGTCAAAGGACATGTGTCTCCCGTAACCATCGAGCAGACAAACCAAAAAGCCACATATTCTGTCGCTAGTGTCCTTATCTCTTAGAAGGGCAAGCTATGTTGAACATTACTTCTGTGAAGCTGTTAACAGTATTCCAGAATGTTTGGAGATATGTGAGGTGGCGGCCAGCATTCTGGCAAATCTGCTTTGGTCAGCTATTCTACAGTACTAGTTAAAAAGTGTTAATATATAATGGTCAAGCAGCCCGTTATGCTTTGCAGCTACCTAAATGCTACATGTACGCTTTTAGTACCTATATGTCTCAGTAATGTAAAGCTAATCATCCTTTAAATATGATTTCTAGTATTACAGCCTAATGGTTTATGTATTAGAGACTGGAGGATTCAGGCTTCGGTTCACAGGCCTAACTTTGCAATCCAACCGTTATGAATTCAAGTAAAACATTCAGCTGAAATGTAAACATGCTATTTACGTCGATAACCTGGGATTTTCCTATTTATAATCACCCCGGGTGGACCTACTCAGGACCACAGGGCTGGTGGAACAGCGAAGGTGCTTTGCAGCCGAGCAGCAGTGATTGCTCAAAATATATTTCAATGCCCCCTGTTGCATAGAGGTGGCTGCAGCCCGTGCAATTATTAACTTAGAATAGACAGGGAACAAAGGCACAAATGAGATGATTACCATGGACACTAAGCATCACATTCTGTAGTGAACAATATACTGTTGGAGGGGCCGGGGAATCAACACCGCCCTCCCACAGTAAAGGGAGGAATCCTGAGCACACGATGCTCAGGATCGACAGTTCAGAATGCGTGGACTCGTCGGATTCCCGCTGATATTCACCAATTCAGCTCGCTGGGATAAATGACTCTGCAATGAGAGTATTCTCGGAATCTGTCACATAATCAGTATTAGTAAGATAGTCAACAGCTATTAAGTAACTGGATACTCTGATTTACCAGGAACACCAATGGCTGCGAGAACAGGATATTAAATGTCCTTTATCAGTAGAATTATTGGCAGTGCTATTTTATAGAAGGTTGTGTGAATTAGCTCCGGTTTTACGTTTCTGACTGGAGTGTATCTGAGATCCGTAAATGCTCCCCCTTTATAGAAAAATCGGTTCCCCATGAGAAAATTAGGTTCCACAATAACTGACGTTTCTTACAATCATGTTAGAAACAATTTTCCGCTACAGTGCACCGGGAATGCCAATGGGGAAAATGTGTCCCTCAGTACATGTAAATCCGCCCATTAAAATGAGTGATCGGAATGTACGTTTTTCACCCGAGATGAGATTTCTGAAAGGAGCATCCCTCTCACCCAAGGTGTTAGGTCCTTGGGGCTTCATAATAATTGGGTGAAACATTCTCTCATCCATCACGTGTTTAAAATTGGTTTGCATTGGTGTGATGAATCGGCTCCAACACTGCTGTTGGTGAATAGGGTCTAAAAGTACTGGTGGTGAACTACACTAACATTACTGCTGGAGGCCCTACTCTATCATTAATGCTGGTGACTCTGCTCTAATATTTAGGTGGTGACTCTAAACCAATGTCTCTGGTGCTAACCCTACGCTATAATTACTTGTGGTGAATCTTCACTAACATTACTGCTGGTGACCCTACTCTACCTTTACTAGTGGTGAAACTATTACAACATTGCTTGTGGTTAATCTGATCTATCATTACTGTTGGTGGCCATGTTCTAACATTACAGGTGGTGATACTACTCTAAAATTACTGCTGAGGACTATGCACTAACATTACTGCTGGTGAGTCTACTCTAACATTACAGGTGGTGACCCTACTCTAACATTAATGGTGGTGAATCTAAACTAGCATTATTGGTTGTGATCCTAGTCAACCGTTACAGTTGGTGACACTTGCCTAATATTACTGGTGATGACCGTACTCTAACATTACTTAAAGTGACCTTACTCTAACATTACAGGTGCTGACCCTACTCTGACAATGGTGGTGGTGAGCCAACTCCAACATTACTGGTGGTGACCCTACTCAAATATTACTGCTGGTGAACCTGCTTTACCATTACTTGTGTTGACCCGACTCTAGCATTACTGGTGGTGGCGCTACTCTTGCATTATTGCTGCTGAACCTAGCCTAACGTTACTGGTGATCACCCTGCTTTAACTTTAATGGTAGTGACCCAACATCTACATTAACGGGGGCGACCCCACTCTAGAATTACTGGTGGTGAACCTAGTCTAATATTAATGTCACTGAAGCGACTGTAACATTACTGGTGGTGAAAGTAGTCTAACATTACTGCTGGTGTCTCTACTCTAACATTATTGGTGGTGACCCTACTATTACATTCGTGCTGGTGAGCCAACTATTACATTACTGCTGGTAAACCAACGCTGATATTAGTGGCGGTGACCCTTAACTAATAATACTAGCGGGGATCCTACTTTAACATTACTGGTGGGAAATAGTCTAACATTAATGGTGGTGGCCCTTGTTTATCAATAACCCTGGCGATCCAACTGTAATATTACTGCTGGTGGGCCTAGCCTACCATTACTCATGGTGACCTAACTCTAACATTACTCGTGGTGATTCCAATCTAACTTTAATGGTGGTGACTCTGTTCTAACATTAATGATGGTGAGTCTACTCTAACATTACTGCTAGTGATCTTACTCTAACATTTCTGGTGTTACCCCTACTCTAACCTTATTGGTGGTGATACTAGCATAACATTTCTCGTGGTGACACTATTCGAATGGCACTGGTGCTGACGCTACACTAACATTAGTGTTGATGACCCCAGTCTAACATTACTGGCGAAACTACTCGAGCATTACTGGTGGTGAATCTACTCTGAAATTTGTGGTGGTAACCCTAGTCTAATATTACTGGTAGTGAATCTACTCTGAAATTAGTGGCGGTGACCCTAGTCTAACATTACTGGTCGTGCCCTTACTCTACCATTACTGGCAGTGACCCTACTCTAACATTATTTATGGTGACACTCCTCTAACATAACTGGTGGTGACCCTACTTTAACATTACTGGTGGTTACCCGACTCTAACATTAGTGGTGATGAACCTGTTCTAACATTATTGGCGCTGACACTACTCTAACGTTACTGGCGGTCAACCGACTCAAACATTACTGGTGGTGAACCTATTCTAACATTAGTGGTGCTGACTCTGCACTAACATTACTGGTGGTGACCCTACACTAACATTACTGCTGGCGACCATACCCTAACATTACTGGTGGTGAGCCAGCTCTGCAATTGGTGGTGGTGACACTAATCTAACTTTACTGATGGTGAGCCTACTCCAGCTACCATGGCGGTGATTCTAATCAAACAGTAATGCTATGTTCACTTCTCTACGATAATGTGGTTGGCCACCCTGCCGTAACAGTAATTGTGCTGATGCTACTCAAACATTAGGTTTGGTGACTTTTAATGTAACATTACCGGTGATGGTCAGAAGCTATAATTAAGAATAGTGATATAATTATGCATTTATTGATGGTAAACCTGCTGTAACATTTCTAGTGGTGTAGCTAATGTAAAATTTAATCTGTTAACCCAACTTCAACATTACTGGTGTTGACCCTATTCTAACAGTACTGGTGGTGAACCTGTTCTAACAATATTGGTGGTAACCAGTCTTCAACATTGCTGTTGATGAACCTAGGTGAGGATTACTGCTTGTGGCCCCGCTCTAATATTACTGGTGGTGAGCGTAATATATTAAAAATTGTGGTGACTCCACTCCAACGTAACTGCTGGATCACCTACTCTAATATTACTATTGGTTATAGAGAAACCACGAGTAATTTAAGAGTAGAGTCACCACATCTGATATTATTGATGATGCATCAGCACTAAGATGACTGGTTATACCCTATTCTAACAACATTAGTATTGTCTCTACTTTAAGATTACTGCTGCGGACTATACACTAACATTACTGCTGGTGAATCTACTCCAGCATTACTGGCGGTGATTCTACTCCAACATTACTGGTGGTGACCCTACTCTAATATGAAAGATGGTGAACCTGCTCTAGCATTACTGCTGGTGACCACATTCCAACATTACTGGTGGTGACTCTTCTCTAAAATTATCCATGGCATCTCTATTGTAACGTTACTTGTCATGACTGAACTCTAACGCTGCTGGTTATACCCTTCTCTAAAATTTCTGATGGTCACCAGCCTGCAACATTACTGGTTGTCACTGTTCTACAATGTTACTGTTACATCCTCAAAAAATTCCAGTAGATTAGTCAAGCACGATTTACCTTTTGTAAATCCATGGTAACTTTGTCTGATCCTGTCACTGTTTTCCAAGTGCTCTGCTATTACATATTTATAATGAACTGTAGCATTTTCCCCAGTACCGATGTCAGGCTTACCGGCATTTATAACACCTTGGCAGAGAGATAATCACAGCAATCAAAGGTGTAAATGCTGTCCCCAACATCTGCAACATTTGACCCCTTGTTACCCCACCTCATTGTTCTTTGATGTAATGTTTTCCTGACTGACCTGTCTGGACACCATTTACACCTTTGATTGCTGTGATTATCTCTCTGCCGAGGTGTGATAAATGGCAGTTAGAAAGATTACCTGTAAACATCTGATATTATTCTCTGACTATATAAGCTGTATATTTATGCATCTCTCTACTTCACCTGACAAAGGAGCAGCGCTCCGAAAGCTTGTGATTTCAAATAAATTTGTTGGACTATAACCTGGTGTTGTGTGATTTCTTACTTAGGATAGGAAGCTATGGATTAATTATTCATTGTATTAACCAATATGAGAAACAATTATCGAGGAGCTCTTCCCTGAATTTGGTTTGGGTCGCTGTATAAATGCACGTTATTATACAGGAGCTCAAATATATGAGCATAAATCCGTTTTCAGACAGGATTTATTCAGGGGCTTCATACTCACCTATGTAGTAAATGGCCAAGCTGTTTGTGAAAGAACTCACGGCAGATGTCATCCACAACAGTATAAAACTGCCCAATACTTTGAAATAAAATGATGGATCTTCTCCATGTCTCCATCTCTGGATCGCTCTGAATCTCACTGCAGTGACTCAGGAGTTCTCTGCCAGCCCTATTGCTTACTACAACGCATCACACTGTCAACCAATTAAACATTAATATCAAATCAAATGTCAGCCATGGAACTTTAGTAGTTTGCAGTCGGAAGAACGATACACATCCAGATGCTGAACAAAAGGTTTAATTGGAGCGGCATCCCTAGGAAACTTTGTTAATGATTCGTTGAGAGTCATAGGATGAACGAAAGGGATATTTTCTATACAGACCAGCACAGTGACAGTTACTAAAACTGCTGCGGCAGTTCAAACTGTGCAATAACTTGTTTCAAACTTCTGACAACATATCGTTAGAAATCGGTCAATAGGGAACGAGTCTGTAAAGCACACCGTCATATCCAGCGTGACAGTATAGAAGTAATGAATTGAATTACACACACAATTTAAGACTGGAATGAATGCGGAATGTGGGAACAGAAAATCTGAAAAATCAGTAAATGGGAGACGATGACCTAAGATCTGCTGCTGGATGGCCACCATGGACACCGAGATACAGTAGGAAAGGCCGCAATTTTCGCTGGAGAGAATCAGGGTTGTCAATAGGTTCGCTGTAAGGAAGAGGGATAAGAGGTCAGTAACGGGGATACTCAGATAAATCTCACAGGATTTTGTGGGGAAATGCTCAGATATGTCCCTCTTCACCTGACAAAGGAGCAGCGCTCCAAAAGCTTGTGATTTCAAATAAAGTTGTTGGACTATAACCTGGTGTTGTGTGATTTCTTACTTTGGATAGGAAGCTATGGATTAATTCTTCATTGTATTAACCAATATGAGAATCAATTATCTAGGAGCTCTTCCCTGAATTTGGTTTGGGTCGCTGTATAAATGCACGTTATTGTACAGGAGCTCAAATATATGAGCATAAATCCGTTTTCAGACAGGATTTATTGAGGGGCTTCATACTCACCTATGTACTAAATGGCCAGGCTGTTTGTGAAACAACAGCATAAAACTGCCCAATACTTTGAAATAAAATGATGGATCTTCTCCATGTCTCCATCTCTGGATCGCTTTGCGTACACTGATTTTTTTTACTATATAGGCGAGCGTTGAGCTGATTTGATTTAAATGAAATGAAACATTGAATATTCTACAGAGGGACACAAATTTCGACTCCCTTCCAGCATATTTAAGACAGCGGTTAAATATATTTGTGCAGTTCTGGTCGCCTTATCTTTGGAAGGGTCTTCTTCCCATGGAGGGAGTGCAGCGAAGATTCACCAGGCTGATACCTGGGATGGCAGGAATGATGTATGATGAGAGATTGGGTCAATTGGGGTTATACTCGCTGGAGTTTAGAAGAATGAGAGGGGATCTCATTGAAGCTTATAAAATTCTAACAGAGCTAAACAGACTAGATGCAGGAAGGATGTTCCCGATGGCCGGGGAGTCCACAACTAAGGGTCACAATGTAAGGATAAGGGGTAAGCCATTTAGGACAGAGATGAGGAGGACTTTATTCACCAAGAGTGTGGTGAACCTGTGGAATTCTCTACCACACAAGGCAGTAGCGGCCAATTGATTAAATACATTCAAGAAGGAGTTAGATATATTTCTTAAGGCTAAATGGATCAAGGGATATGGAGAGAAGGCAGTGACAGGGTACTGAATTTGTAAGATCAGCCATGATCACATTGAATGGCGGAGCATGCTCACGGGGCCGAATGGCATACCCCTGCTCCTGTCTTCTATATTTCTAGGATTCTATTTGCAGCTGAGCGGAGTGGAGCAACTGCCTGAGTGGCAATTGTTGCTCAAAATATCTTTCAAAGTCTCCTGTTGGTGGGAGGTTCCTGCAATCCGAGCGATTACCAACTTATAATAAACAGGGAGCAAAAGTACAAATAAGGTTGTAAACATGCACACTACGCAGCACATTCTGCAGTGATCCATATAATGTTACAGGGGCCGGGGAATCACCTTCGCCCTCCCTCAGTATAGAGAGGAACGTTGAGCGGCCAGTGCCCACGATCTAACAGACAGAATAGCACTTCACCGGCCGTGCACTCCGGCAGGATCCCCAGATGTTTATCAAATTTTGCCGGTGGATGAATGATTCGGCAATAAGGACCTTCTCGGAATCTGTTGCATAATATTTAGCAGTGACCTACTCAACAGCTATTAAACAACAGGATACATTGACTTACTGAGAGCACGGAAGGCTGCAAGAAAATTATAGTATGTGAACTTTATCTGTGGAATTATTGGCCGTTTTTCGAAGATTGTGCGAATTCTGCCCTGCCAGACAGTTCCGTCTGGCGTGTATCTGAGACCCATAAATGCTCCCCTTATAGAGCAATCCGCGCCCTGTTGAGCAGTCTGGTTCCACAATAATTGACCTTAGGTACAGTCACTTAACAAGCAAGTGCCATTTCCCGCTTCAGTGCGCCCAAATGGGGAAATTGTATAGCACAGTCCATGAATCTCCGTCCATTAAAATCAATGAACGGGAGTTAATCCCAGAGGGAATGCGCTCTATGCCCGTCATGTGATCCCTGAAGTGATCGTCTCTCCAAATCCCATTGTTTAGTTCTTGGGGCCTCACATAATTTGTTGAAATCTTATCTCATCCTTTATATAATTAAAATCTGTTTTGTACATTGATGAAGCGTGGTGATGTCTCGGCCCTAACATTACTGGTGGTGATCCGACATTACTATTAATGGTGATGTCACTACTTTACCAGGAATGGAAGTGACCCTGGTCTACCATTACTCGTGGTGACTCTACTCTAATATTACTGGTGTTGTCACTACTTTAACATTAATGGTGCTGATTCTAGTCTAACATTACTGGTTATTATCCTACACTAACATTACTGGTGGTGACACTACTCCAACATTAATGGTGGTGTGTCTACTTTAACATTACTGGTGGTGAATCTAGTCTAACATTACTGGTGGTGACCCTACTCTAACATTAATGGTGATGACACTACACTATCATTACTGGTGGTGACGCTACGCCAGCATTATTGGTGGTGACCCTACTCTAACATTACTGGTGTTGAGCCTACTCTATCATTACTGGTGGTGACGCTACGCCAACATTATTGGTGGGGACCCTACTCTAACATTACTGGTGATGACCCGACTCTAACATTACTGGTGGTGACCATACTGTAATATTACTGCTGGTGACCCTACTCTAACATTACTGGTGATGACTCTACACTAACATTACTGGTGCTGACTCTAATCTATCATTACTATTGGTGACCCTAATCTCACATTACTTGTGCTGAGTCTACTCTCCCATTTGTTGCTGTGATCCTACTCTAACATTACTGGTGGTGACCCTACTCTCACGTTAAACAATGTATGGTGTCCTCCGTGTGAAAACTGTCTGTAGACTCTACAAGGGCTGTGGGGTGGTCATTCCCACCAAGACTCTCATGAGCAGATGCATCGGCGAGAGTTTAATTGGTCAAGACGAGATCAACTAGGTTTTTCTCTCTTGTTGGTTCAATATTCACCTCCTGCACGCCCAATATAGCACAATGGCCTTTAGTGGTGCTACCGAGCCCCTCTTGGTGATGGATATTCAATTCCCTGACCCAGAGTACATTCTGTGTCCTTCTTCTTCCAAGGAGGAGTACTTGTTCTGAAGCTGAGGGAGGGTTGTAGCCGTTAATGAGCAAGAGCTTTTCTTTTCCATATTTGATCTGATGCCATGAAAGAGCGTCGAGTCCGGCATAAATGTTGGGGACTCTAAGGCTCACACAGTCTCGACTCTATACCGGTGTGCTGCCTCATCTGTTGGGTCTGTCCTGCTGATGCAACAGTACATACCCAGCAATGGCGATGGAGAAGTCTGGGACGTTGGCAAAAACGTATGATTCTGTGAGCACCACTATCTCAGGCTGCTGCTGGACTAGTCTGTAGGACAGGGCTCCAACATACGACACAATACCCAGATGTTAGCGAAGCGAACAGTGCATGATCGACTTGGCTGGCTGTACCTTTGCTGTGTCCGTATCCTCCGAGGGCTTGGACGAGGCCAGGTAATGCGTCCGGGTTTATTATACTGATTTTTAGTGCTTTGCTACAATTCAGTAGCTTCCTAGAGCATTTCACAGGGCAGTTAAGAGTCAAACACCTTGCTTTGGTTTGGAGTCACACATAGGCCAAATCGGGGAAGGACGGCAGGTTTCTATCACTAAAGGAAATTAGTGAACAACTTGTGTTTTTAAACAAACTGATAGCTTCATGTCCATCATTAATGTTACTGGCTTTTTATTAGAAATTAATTTAAGTAGTTGAACCCAAATTCACAAACTGACATGGGGAGTGGGGTTAGGGTGGAAATCACGTCTTCGGATAATTCGTCCCGCATTCTTGATTACTACTCCAGCATGATAACAATTATGCTCCCGTACCCACGGTAGTGTCGTCATCAGTGATGTTAGAGCTGCGTCCTCACCAGTAATATTAATGTGGAATCATCACCCATAATGATAAGGTCACGCAAACAGCAGTAAAATTAAAGATAAGTCATCACAATTAAAGTTAGAGTAAAGGCATCAATATTGATGTTAGAGAAAGGTCACCAGCAGTAATGTTAGAGTAGGTTCAACACCGTTAATATTCAAGGATGGTCGCCACTTTTTATGTCAGAAGGGAGCCACCGCCAATAATTTTAGCGTTGAATCTCCACCAGTGATGTTAGAGTAGATTCACTAAAAATAATGTTAGAGCACGATAATCTCTAATAATGTTTGGTCCGAATACTCAACAGTAACATTGTAGAACAGTGACAACAAGTAATGTTGCAGTCTGGTGACCATCAGAAATTTTAGAGAAGGGTATAACCAGCAGCGTTAGAGTTCAGTCATGACAAGTAACGTTACAATAGAGATGCCATGGATAATTTTAGAGAAGAGTCACCACCAGTAATGTTGGAATGTGGTCACCAGCAGTAATGCTAGAGCAGGTTCACCATCTTTCATATTAGAGTAGGGTCACCACCAGTAATGTTGGAGTAGAATCACCGCCAGTAATGCTAGAGTAGATTCACCAGCAGTAATGTTAGTGTATAGTCCCCAGCAGTAATCTTAAAGTAGAGTCAAATCTAATGTTGTTAGAATAGGGTATAACCAGTCATCTTAGTGCTGATGCATCATCAATAATACCAGATGTAGTGACCCTACTCTTAAATTACTCGTGGTTTCTCTATAACCACTAGCAATATTAGAGTAGGTTATCCAGCAGTTACGTTGGAGTGGAGTCACCACAATTTTTAATATATTACGGTCACCACCAGTAATATTAGAGCGGGGCTACAAGCAGTAATCATCGCCTAGGTTCATCACCAGCAATGTTGAAGACTGGTTACCACCAGTATTGTTAGAAAAGTTTCACCACCAGTACTGTTAGAGTACGGTCAACACCACTAATGTTGAAGTTGGGTTAACAGATTAAATTTTACATTAGCTAAACCACTAGAAATGTTACAGCAGGTTAACCATCAATAAATGCATAATTCCATCACTATTCTTAATTATAGCTTCTGACCATCACCGGTAATGTTACATTAATAGTCACCAAACCTAATGTTTGAGTAGGATCAGCACAAGTACTGTTACGGCAGTGTGGCCAACCACATTATCGTAGAGAAGTGAACATAGCATTACTGTTTGATTAGAATCACCGCCATGGTAGCTGGAGTAGGCTCACCATCAGTAAAGTTAGATTAGTGTCACCACCACCAATTGCAGAGCTGGGTCACCACCAGTAATGTTAGGGTACGGTCACCAGCAGCAATGTTAGTGTAGGGTCACCACCAGTAATGTTAGTGCAGAGTCACCACCACTAATGTTAGAATAGGTTCACCACCAGTAATGTTTGAGTCTGTTGACCGCCAGTAACGTTAGAGTAGTGTCAGCGCCAATATTGTTAGAATAGGTTCATCACCACTAATGTTAGAATAGGTTCATCAACACTAATGTTAGAGTCGGGTAACCACCAGTAATGTTAAAGTAGGGTCACCAGCAGTAATGTTAGAGGAGGGTCACCACGAGTAATGTTGGAGTAGGGCCTCCGCCAGTAATGTTAGAGCAAGGGCACGACCAGTAATGTTAGACTAGGGTTACCACCATTAATTTCAGAGTAGATTCACCACCAGTAATGCTCGTGTAGTTTCGCCAGTAATGTTAGCCTGGGGTCATCAACACTAATGTTAGAGTAGCGTCAGCACCAGTGCCATTCGAATAGTGCCACCACGAGAAATGTTATGCTAGTACCACCACCAATAAGGTTAGAGTAGAGGTAACACCAAAAATGTTAGAGTAGGCTCACTAGCAGTAATGTTAGAGTAGACCCGCCATCATTAATGTTAGAACAGAGTCACCACCATTAATGTTAGATTGGATTCACCATGAGTAATGTTAGAGTCGGGTCACCAAGAGTAATGGTAGGCTAGGCCCACCAGCAGTAATATTGCAGTTGGATCGCCAGGGTTATTGATAGCCCAGGGGCACCACCATTAATGTTAGACTATTTCCCACCAGTAATGTTAAAGTAGGATTCCCTCTAGTATTATTAGGTAAGGGTCACCGCCACTAATATCAGCGTTGGTTTACCAGCAGTAATGTAATAGTTGGCTCACCAGCACGAATGAAATAGTAGGGTCACCACCAATAATGTTAGAGTAGAGTCACCAGCAGTAATGTTGGACTACGTTCACCACCAGTAATGTTACAGTCGCTTCAGTGACATTAATATTAGACTAGGTTCACCACCAGTAATTCTAGAGTGGGGTCGCCCCCGTTAATGTAGATGTTGGGTCACTACCATTAAAGTTAGAGCAGGGTGATCACCAGTAATGTTAGGCTAGGTTCAGCAGCAGTAATGCAAGAGTAGCGCCACCACCAGTAATGCTAGAGTTAGGTCAACACAAGTAATAGTAAAGCAGGTTCACCATCAGGAATATTAGAGTAGGGTCACCACCTGTAATGTTAGAGTACGGTCATCACCAGTAATATTAGGCTAGTGTCACCAACTGTAACGGTTGACTAGGATCACAACCAATAATGCTGGTTTAGATTCACCACCAGTAATGTTAGAATAGACTCACCAGCAGTATTGTTAGTGCATAGTTCTCAGCAGTAATTTTAGAGTAGGGTCACCACCTGTAATGTTAGAACATGGGCACCAACAGTAATGATAGATCAGATTAACCACAAGTAATGTTGTAATAGTTTCACCTCTAGTAAAGGTAGAGTAGGGTCACCAGCAGTAATGTTAGTGAAGATTCACCACAAGTAATTATAGAGTATGGTTAGCACCAGAGACATTGGTTCAGAGTCACCACCAATAATATTAGAGCAGAGTCACCAGCATTAATGATAGAGTAGGGCCTCCAGCAGTAATGTTAGTGTAGTTCACCACCAGTACTTTTAGACCCTATTCACCAACAGCAGTGTTGGAGCCGATTCATCACAACAATGTAAACCAATTTTAAACACGTGATGGATGAGAGAATATTTCACCCAATTATTATGAGGCCCCAAGGACCTAACACCTTGAGCAGGAGGGATGCTCCTTTCAGAAATCTCATCTCAGGTGAAAAACTTACATTCCGATCACTCATTTTAATGGGCGGATTTACATGTACTGAGGGATATATTTTCCCCATTGGCATTCCCGGTGCACTGTAGCGGAAAATTGTTTGTAACGTGATTGTAAGAAACGTCAGTTATTGTGGAATCTAATTTTCTCACGGGGAACCGATTGTTCTATAAAGGGGGAGCATTTACGGATCTCAGATACACTCCAGTCAGAAACGTAAAACCGGAGCTAATTCACACAACCTTCTATAAAATGGCACTGCCAATAATTCTACTGATAAAGGACATTTAATATCCTGTTTTCGCAGCCTTTGGTGTTCCTGGTAAATCAGAGTATCCAGTTACTTAATAGCTGTTGACTATCTTACTAATAATGATTATGTGACAGATTCCGAGAATACTCTCATTGCAGAGTCACTTATCCCAGCGAGCTGAATTGGTGAATATCAGCGGGAATCCGACGAGTCCACACATTCTGAACAGTCGATCCTGAGCATCGTGTGCTCAGGATTCCTCCCTTTACTGTGGGAGGGCGGTGTTGATTCCCCGGCCCCTCCAACAGTGTATTGTTCACTACAGAATGTGATGCTTAGTGTCGATGGTAATCATCTCATTTGTGCCTTTGTTCCCTGTCTATTCTAAGTTGATAATTGCACGGGCTGCAGCCACCTCTACACAACAGGGGGCATTGAAATATATTTTGAGCAATCACTGCTGCTCGGCTGCAACGCACCTTCGCCGTTCCACCAGCTCTCGCTCTGCTCCTGAGTAGGTCCACCCGGGGTGATTATAAATAGGAAAATCCCAGGTTATCGACATAAATAGCATGCTTACATTTCAGCTGAATGTTTTACTTGAATTCATAACTGTTGGATTGCAAATTTAGGCCTGTGAACCGAAGCCTGAATCCTTCACTCTCTAATACATAAACCATTCGGCTGTAATACTAGAAATCATATTTATAGGATGATTAGCTTTACATTACTGAGACATATAGGTACTAAAAGCGCACATGTAACATTTAGGTAGCTGCAAAGCATGATGGGCTGCTTGACCATTATATATTAACACTTTTTAACTAGTACTGTATAATAGCTGACCAAAGCAGATTTGCCAGAATGCTGGCCGCCACCCCACATATCTCCAAACATTCTGGAATACTGTTAACAGCTTCACAGAAGTAATGTTCAACATAGCTTGCCCTTCTAAGAGATAAGGACACTAGCGACAGAATATGTGGCTTTTTGGTTTGTCTGCTCGATGGTTAGGGGAGACACATGTCCTTTGACGTTACAAACCTTCAGGCACTAGCTCCTACTGTAGAATTGAGCTATACAACATTTATAAGAGATGTATCAAAAATCCCACGAGAAGTTGTGGCCACCAAGTTAACACTAAAATGAATCAACAATTGCTGAAACAAATCTTTGGTTCAAACACCTTAGGCTGGATTTTGCTATGGCAGGTGGGTTGGGGTCGTGTGGGGGATAACAATCGCAAAAGTGGCGTGCGGGCGCAAACCCGCCTCCATGCAATTTTCCTAAATTCGTGTCTGCTGGTCCCGACCCCTTAAGGCCCTGAACAAGCCCTCAGTTGGCTCTATAATCCCATTTTCCTATCCAGTTGCAAGTTTAATCGTTTTCCCACGTGAAGCACGCCTGCTGGGAAACACACATCTGAACCCTGGCGGGAGCACAACTGGCTGGAGGAGTAGCAGCTGCAGCTCAACCATTAAATGGCAGATTTGAACAGGCTTTAATTGCAGGTGGCATAACTTTGCTCTCGCAGGTCTGGGGGATCTTTCAGAAGGCTTCCCAAAGCTCTGGAAGTTTGCAGCCTGACAACCATCTCCAGTGTGACCTCCTGGGAAACCCCTCTCGCCACCTTCACTGAGCACTTCCTCAACTGAGGCATCTACCAGAAGCATGGGAGCTTTTTTTGGCCTGCCCTTCTAGATATTACATGAGGCCGCCCAACAGCAGCAGCAACAACAGTTGCGCCAAGCTGCTGCTGCCCCACCTGAGGATGCACAGGCCAGAAGGGGCCAGCGCATGGAAGTCCGTCGGCGCAGGAGATACCCCCCAAGCAGGGTCTACAGACGCAGGGTCAGCTACTTCGACATGACTCAGCGGGAGTGCCAAAGGCGGCTCCGACTTTCGCGAGAGATAGTGGCTGACATCTGCGCAATGCTGCAGCAAGACCTGGAGCCCAGAGGAGCAGCTGGACACCCCTTATCAGTGGCCGTCAAAGTCACCATCGCACTCAACATTTTTGCCTCAGGCTCATTCCAGGGATCAGCAGTAGACATCAGCGGCATCTCACAGGCGGCCGCACACACCTGCATCAAGCAGGTAACCGATGCCCTCTTTGCCATCGCGCACAATCACATCCATTTCACCAAGGATCTAGCAAGTGTCATGGTGAGAGCGGATGGATTTGCGAATCTTGCAGGCTTTCCAAGGGTGCAGGGCATCGTTGATTGCACACATGTGGCCCTTAAGGCTCCCCTTCGCAATCCTGGTATATTTGTCAACCGCAAGGGCTTCCACTCCCTCAATGTTCAGCTGGTGTGTAACCACAAGAAGGAAATTTTGCATGTTTGTGCCAAGTACCCTGGCAGTTGCCATGACTCCCTCATACTGCGCCAGTCTACTGTGCCTCCGCTATTCAGTCCGCCAGACCAACTTAACGGATGGCTACTTGGAGACAAGGGCTATCCCTTGAGGGCGTGGCTATTGACGCCGCTGAGGAGCCCATCCAACGCAGCTGAGGAGAACTACAACTCCAGCCACCTTTCTACCAGAGTCATGATCGAGCAGACCATTGGTCTGCTGAAGATGTGCTTCAGATGCCTGGATAGATCAGGTGGAGCCCTGCAATACTCAGCAGCCAGGGTCTCCAGAGTCGTTGTGGTTTGCTGTGTGCTTCACAACATGGCACAGCGTCGTGGCTTGCAGATGGCCGAGGACCAAGTGGCTCCTGACATATCCTCCTCAGGTGAGGAGGAGGAGGAGGAGGAGGGGGAGGAGGAGAGCGAAGACGAACATCTTGCAGAGGCTCATCAACCAGTGGCAGCAGTGCATGAGAACATTGGTGGCCGGCATGCAAGGAACGCGCTCATATTGGCCAGATTTGCTGAGCCTCGCCCATGAGGGACTATTGCCTCGCATCCTTTTACCTGAGCACTGACAATAGCCAGGGAGCAGCTGAGTTCTAGCGATGTGACCACCATACTGACCTCAAAGTGAAAGCCCCATTCGCGGAATGACATATGCCACAACTACAGCAGTAGCCAACAGATGTAATAATCACATTATTCTGATGGCTTTCAACCATAACACATTAAATTCCACCCAAGTGACTACCCTTGTGACTATTTGTGCAGTTTATTTCTCTTACGCGTGCTCCTACGTAGTGGTACCCCAGTGGCATCAGCAAATGTGGAGGCCCCTTGCTCACTTCCTTGCTGCTCCTGTCTGGACACCTTTGGCGGGCGTCCTCTGGGTCTGCGAGCCTGTAAGGGCTGCGCAGCAGTCTGCTGCTCCTGCGGCTGTGCAGGGGTTGAGACGCCGATCTCACTTGGGTGCTGACTCAGGTGGGGCTCTGACCGAGGACTTGTAAGTGGCATGGAAGTTTGAGCGCTTGGAGAGGAGCCCCCACCTCCTTGTTCTCTGCCACCATCATCCCTCTCATGGGTCAGGTCCCCCTCAGCGCTTGCAAGTGGCGAGAGAGCACCTTGCTGCACATCAGTGGAGCCACGGGGACCCGTGTCGGGACTGGCAGTCCTTCTCAGAGGGACTGCCATGAAGGTCTGGTTTCTCCATTCAATAGCTGCGCATCGCTCCTCCAGAGATGTCAGTCTAGTCTGAACACTCACCATGTTTTCAACACTCGCGCGACATATCTCCTCCATGGCCGTAGCCAGCCTTTCCACGGAGGTTGCCATCCTTTCCGTGGTAATGCCTTGATGCGCCAGTGACTCCACAAAGGCTCTGCTCGCATTAGCGGCGGACTCCTCCATTCGCTCCGCACTCACAGCAGCCCTGGAGACTAAACCTGCCAGAGACTCCTGCATATTTTCCTGGAGTGCTATCACCACTGATACTGTGGATGGACCCAGAGGTAGAGGGTCGACATGCAGCTGAGCCGAGCTGGGAGAGTGCTGTGCCCTTCGACTATTACTCTCCACCGCTGTCCCTGTCTCCACCATCTGCTGAGGCTCACTTGTGAGCTGTGATACACCAGGTGACGACACTACTCTATGTCCCGAAGGTCCCACCGAGGTGTCAGTTTCTGCGCTGGTGCTGGGTGCGTTGCCTCCTGCTGACGCTGCGCCCTCAGAGGTTGCAGCTTCCTCTGAGGAGTCTTATAGCTGAGGCTGAACCTCCTCCTGCGTCCTGGAGACGGGAGCTTGCGATGGACCTGTGGGGGAGTAAAGGAAAGTGTCAGAGATGAGAGGCCAGGGTTACCTGCACAGTGCTTATTGCAGATGATCAGAGGTCCATCTGTTAGAGCTTCCAAGTCATTATCAGCAAGTCATGCAATGCAATTGAGAGAGTTGGAAAACTCTTCTGTCACCAGCTTGCTCTGCTGCACCGGTCTCTCTGTCCCCCACTTGTGTGTCGTCCTGCACGCCGACGATCTCCAGGACTGCCTCCTCCCATGGGGTCAGCTGGGCTAAGGAGGCTGCCCCTCCCCCTGGCTTGGCTCGCTTTGCTCGGTTGTCAGCTCTCTTTTCCTGCAATGGGGGAGACAAGTGGAGTTTGAGCGAGAATGAATGAGTGAGTGCAGAGAATCGATGGCATAGATGCTTAGAAGGAGAGAAAGATGGAGTGAGATGGCAAGACCAAGGGCCCTCCCTATGTGATGTATGTTGCTTTCATAGCATGACAGTGATAGGGAGTGTGAGGGCTGCATAGTCCATTAGTTAGGTGAATGTGATCATAGAGAGAGGGGGAGTGGGAAAGGGTGCATGGATGTCAGTGCCAAGTGGGATGTGGAGGAAGAGATTGGTAAAGCTGAGAGCTGGCGAGGAAAGGCAATGGGGATCAGATTAAGAGTGATGGGAACATCATACTCACTTTTCCAGTGCGCAGAAGGTCATGGAAGCGTTTGCGACATTGTCTCCATGTTCCGATGGTATTGCTGGTGTTGTTCACTTGCTCTGCCACCCTCAGCCACACAGCCTTGGTTTGCTGGGGTAGCTTCTTCCTCCCCGAGGAGGGGAAGAGCACCTCCCTGCTCTTTTTTGCTCCCTCCACCAATGCCGGGAGGGCTGCCTCGTCAAATCTGGGGGATGCCTTCCTCCGATGTGCCGCCATGACTGATGATGTTCGCAGCAGCTGCTTGGGCGAGAAGCTTGGCAGTCTGCTGAAGTCAGGAAGGCTTGTGGAAGCTCTTAAATGAAGCAGCAGTGATGATGTCACCTGAAAGCTCTCAGGCTAGGGGTTCCCATTCGTGGGGAATCAATTGAGCTATTAAATCAAAATTGCATCAGTTTCCCACATCGTTCAGAATTCGTGTGGGATTTTGCTACGGGGGCGGGTTTCCCACACGAATTCTGCACGATGTGGGAAATTGATGCAATTTTGATTTAACAGCCCAATTGATTCCCCACTTGTGGGAACCCCTAGCCAAAGAGCTATTAAGTTAGGAAGATCGCCTCTGATTTGCAGGCAGCACGGCGGTGTAGTGGTTAGCACTGTTGTGTCACAGCGCTAGAGACCCGGGTTCGAATCCGGCCTCGCGTGACTGTCTGTGTGGAGTTTGCACATTCTCTGTGGGTTTGCTCCGGTGTCCTCCCACAGTCCAAAGATGTGCAGGTTAGGTTGATTGGCTATGATAAATTGGCCCTGGCAGCTGCTGCTACCATCATCAATCATGGCAACACAGCGGAGTAATGCATCCCCCAGATTTGACGAAGCAGCCAATCAACCTATCCCGCACATTTTTGGACTGTGGGAGGAAACTGGAGCCCCCAGAGAAAACCCACGCAAACACGGGGAGAATGTGCAGACAGTCAGCCGAGGCCGGATTGGAACCCGGGTCCCTGGCTCTGTGAGGCAACAGTGCTAACTACCATGCTGCCCGGAACATTGGGGACGGAAGTCGGATGGGAATGTATTCGGCCACCTTACCGGGGCGTCGGGTGCTGCTTTCCCGCTTGGGGAACCGTGTTGGGGTCGTCAAATGGCCTTGTGCATTGTCTGAAACATTGGTTCATGAAGTTGTCAAGGTAGGAAATCATAGACCAAAAGGGCAACTCAGTAACTGAATATTGAACATCGACAACTGGTTAACCAAAAGTCAGAGCGACAAATGAATAACCAAGGAGGCAACTCAGTAACTGAAATTTCAATGTGGCAAAGGGATAACTGAAGTTTCAAGGAGGCAACTCATTAACTGAATACTTGGTATTCACATATGGGGACGGAAGTCTAGATGGGAATGGATACCGGGGCGCCGGGTGCTGCTTTCCCGCTTCTGGAACCGAGTTGGGGTCGTCAAATGGCCTTGTGCATTGTCTGAAACACTGGTTCATGAGTTGTCAAGGTAGGAAATCATAGACCAAAAGGGCAACTCAGTAACTGAAACTTGAACATCGACAATTGGTTAACCAAAAGTCAGAGCGACAAATGATTAACCAAGGAGGCAACTCATTGGGCCAGAAATTGGTGAACGGGGCTTGTAAGCCCCGTATTTACACTTACCCCGCGCTCCTGCCGATCAGCTCCAGGGACGCCTGGACTTGGTGTTTGAAAAAGAAGAATCCCGGGCAGCGTATGACGTCACGCCGCCCAGGAGCGTGCAGTGCAAGTGAGACACGCCCCTTGAGGTCTCAGTTTCACTGGACACGCCCCCAATGTTTCTGTCAAGCTGCTAAGCATTTTTACATGCAAAGCAGCAGTTCAAATAGGTTTTTGGAAGATTTTGGTAACTTTTATAAACTTTTTAAAATGTTTACATTATTTTGAGTAATCTGAAGTAGTTTTAAAGAGAATTAAAGCAATTTAAAGACATTTAAAAGCCCTAAAAGAATTTTTTTAATTCCATTTATTTATTTAGCAATGTCGTCGTCATACGTGTCTTCACACTGTTCCCTTTGGGGAACTGTATGAAGTGGTGGAAGGATTTATGGCCATGATTAACGCTCATTCCGTGACCGTAACCATCTTTGAAACAGCCATTAGGGCGGTTAGTCCTATGGCGGTAGGGTTTTACGGGCTCCCACAAGCTATACAAGGAGGGGGGGCCACCCACACCCACGGACGCAAATATCCCACTGGATGTCAACCCAGAATTTAGAGCCGGAGCTCTGACTCCACTTGCTGGGACTGTGTGGAGCGGGGTTCGAAACCCTACCCTGATCTGGCCCAGCGGCGGGGATCCTACCGCTATGACAAAGGCCCAATCCGATTAGCAACGTGAAATGGCAGCATAGGGCTCCAGTCACGGGGAGGGAAAAGGTGCAGGAAACGTATGGGTGTCACCTTTTGTGCGGAGTGGGCCTTTTGCGTAGCAGTAAGCATCCCCGCCGCTGGGCCAGAAGGAGTAGGGTTTTGAACCCCACTCCAGACAGTCCCGGCAAGTGGAGTTGGAGTTCCAACTTTAAATTCTGAGTGGACATCCAGCGGGATACTTGCGTCCGTGGGTGTTGGTGGCCCCCCCCCTCAGATGGGTTGTGGGAGCCTGTAAAACCCTCCCGCCATAGGACTAACCACCCTAAAGGCTGGTTCAAAGATGGTTACGATCACGGAATGAGCGTTAATCACGGCCATAAATCCTTCCACCACTTCATACAGTTCCCCAAAGGGAACAGTGTGAGGATACGTATGATGATGACCTCTTGCGCAATGCACCTCCTTGGACCCTCAGTCGCAGATGCAAGAGGGCAAGTCGTGCAATTGTTAAATTTTTCATTTTATTGACATGTAAAATGTTGGCCCAGTAATTCCCTTCCAAATGCGCGAGTACGGTCGGGGTACTTACGCATCTGGCCGGATGAAATGCCGGTTTTCAGCATGCACAGTGCATGTGGGGAAAACCGGCATTTCCTGTCCTCTGAATGAAGGGGTTCAGAGGCAGAACGCGTGCGACTGCACAGGCAGTGCGTGCGCAGTATAATTCGCCGCTTTCATTAATGCTTTCGGTGAGGTCAAGTCATTACAACTTACACATGAAAAAAGCATGGGTACAGTTGCTCCAGAGGCTGCGGAGGAAGATATTTATTATCGTGGAGCTTCTGAAAGTATGTATGTCTGTATATATTCCTTTGCGTGTTATGTATATATTCCTTTACTTATGTGTATGAATGTATTATTTAATTATGACTTTCAGAGAAAGTAACTTATTGGAAAATCATAATTAAAAACATACATTCATACACATTAGTAAAGGAATATAAAACATACATACATATACGTAAAGGAATATATGTGGACATACATACATAATTCATTCTCACATTCCATTCACACAGCCACAATTGCTCCTTCTATCTACCGTTCTGAAAACCCTTTAAAAAAAAAAAAATTAACTTTTAAACTTACTTAAAATTTCTTAAAATAACTTCCCTCCCTTTCCCAAACAAAAATATTGCATTTCAGAAGCTCCACGATAAAATATATCTTCCTCCGCAGCCAATGAACAACTTTACACTTGCTTTTTTCAAGTGTAACTTCTAAGGACTTACCCTCACTGAATCCATCATTGAAATCCACAAAGTTCACTGCGCAAGCGCTGCCTGTGCAGTCGCACGTGCTCGAGGTCTGGAAATGCCGGCGTTCCCCACATGCGCTGTTCCTGCTGAACGCCGGCATTTCCAACGGCCAAATGCGTGAGTACCCCGACCGTACTCACGCTTCTGGCCGCGAATTTCTGGCCCATAACTGAATACTTGGCATTCACATTGGGGACGGAAGCCCGATGGGAATGGATTCGGCCGCCTTACCGGGGCTTCGGTTGCTGCATTCCCGCTTGGGGAACCGAGTTGGGGTCGTCAAATGGCCTTGTGCATTGTCTGAAACACTGGTTATTGAGTTGTCAAGGTAGGAAATCATAAACCAAAAGGGCAACTCATTAACTGAAATTTGAACATCGACAACTGGTTAACCAAAAGTCAGAGCGACAAATGATAAACCAAGGTGGCAACTCAGTAACTGAATATTGATCATCGACAACTGGGTAACCAAAAGTCAGAGCGACAAATGATTAACCAAGGAGGTAACTCAGTAACTGAAATTTCATCGTGGCAACTGGTTAACCAAAGATACAAGTCGTAAACTGAAATTTCAAGGAGGCAACTCAGTCACTGAATTTTGAACACCGACAACTGGATAACCAAAAGTCAGAGGGACAAATGAGTAACCAAAGAGTCAACTCATTAACAGAAATTGCAAAGTGGCAACTGGTGAACCAAAGATACAAGTCGTAAACTGAAATTTCAAGGAGGCAACTCAGTAACTGAATTTTGAACATCGACAACTGGTGAACCAAAAGTCAGAGCGACAAATGATTAACCAAGGAGGCAACTCATAAACTGAAATTTTAAAATTGACAACTGGATAACCAACAGTGGGAACTCATGTTTCGGACGGGCTTACAAACGGCAGGCTGACGCCCGGCAGAGGCCCAGGCTTTGCCTCCCTTGCGTAAGCGACCGTCTCCGAATCGATTAAAGGCGTAAAATCGGAGTTCAGAGCGGGAATTTTTTTTCCCGAAACCGGCCGGAAAATTAAAAATTCTCCTTTGCCGCCGGGCAAGGGGGCATTGGAACGGGCAGGGTAAGCCGCGTCTAACGGTGTAAAAACGGCTTGGCTCCGACGCGGGAGTGCGGAGATATGGCCGTTCAAAGTTGTACTGGAAGTACGGAAGGAGAAAGATTTGACCGCCTGTGGCCGAGAAAAGTGCCGGTGGTCGGTCACAAAAGTCAAATCCGTCCGCTGATTTGACACTTGTCATTTCTGGCAGGGGGGGTTGGCGGGGTACCTGGAGAATGGTAGGAGGTGGCATTTCGAGACTTGGTCTGTTTTCCAGACTACTGTCAAGGGCCTCCAGGTCTGCAGAGACCGACCCGGGCTGCCGTCCAACCGACTTCTAACCCTTTTTGGGTGTAAATTTATTTCCATTTTTAACCAATTTTTGGGTTTTTGGTCGGGCTTAAAAACGGCAGCCTGACGCCCGGCAGAGGCCGGGGCTTTGGCTCCCTTGCGTAAGGGACCGTATACGAAACGATTAAAGCCGAAAAATCCGAGTTCAGAGCGGAAATTTTTTTACCCGAAATCGGCCGAAAAATAAAAAAATTCTCCTTTGCCGCCGAGCAGGGTGGCATTCGAACGGGCACGGGAAGCCGCGTCTAACGGTGTAAAAACGGCTTGGCTCCGATGCGGGAGTGCAGAGATATGGCCGTTCAAATTTGTACTGGAAGTACGGAAGGAGAAAGATTTGACCGCCTGTGGCCGAAAAAAGTGCCGGTGGTCTTTCACAAAAGTCAAATCCGTCCGCTGATTTGACACTTGTCATTTCTGGCAGGGGGGATTGGCGGGGTACCTGGAGAATGGTAGGAGGTGGTTTCTCGAGACTTGGTCTGTTTTCCAGATTACTGTCTAGGGCCTCCAGGTCTGCAGAGACCGACCCGGGCTGCGGTCCAACCGACTTTTAACCCTTTTTGGGTGGAAATTTATTTCCATTTTTAACCAATTTTTGGGTTTTTGGTCGGGCTTAAAAACGGCAGCCTGATGCCCGGCAGAGGCCGGGGCTTCGGCTCCCTTGCATAAGGGACCGTATACGAAACGATTAAAGCCGAAAAATCCGAGTTCAGAGCGGGAATTTTTTTTCCCGAAATCGGCCGAAAAATGAAAAAGTTCTCCTTTTCCGCCGAGCAGGGCGGCATTCGAACGGGCACGGGAAGCCGCGTCGAACGGTGTAAAGACGGCTGGGCTCCGACGCGGGAGTGCGGAGATATGGCCATTCACATTTGTACTGGAAGTACAGAAGGGAAAAGATTTGACCGACTTTTGCGGGCTTCGGGTGATGCTTTCCGGCTTGGGAAAGTGAGTTGCTCCCGGCAAATTGACATGTGCATTTAACGATTTCGAGACATGATTAACCAAAACACGGAAGTCCGATGGGAAAAGATTCGGGCCCTTTAAGCGGGCCTCCCGTGAAGCTTTCCGGCTTGGGAAAGTGAGTTGCTTCTGGCAAATTGACATGTGTCATTTCTGGCAAGTGTCTCCGAAAATAGTTTATGAGTTGGAGTTCGGGAAATCATTAACCAAGACGGAAGTCCCGATGAAGAAAAAAAAAAGGGCCATTTGCAGCGATTTGGGTGCTCCTGGTCGGATAGAGGTGGCCGTTTGACCCGCTGATTTGACACTTGTCATTTCTGGCAGGGGGGACTGGCGGGGTACCTGGAGAATGGTAGGAGGTGGTTTTTCGAGACTTGGTCTGTTTTCCAGATTACTGTCTAGGGCCTCCAGGTCTGCAGAGACTGACCCGGGCTGCCGTCCAACCGACTTTTAACTCTTTTTGGGCGGAAACTTATTTCCATTCTTAACCAATTTTCGGGTTTTTGGTCGGGCTTAAAAAACGGCAGCCTGACGCCTGGCAGAGGCCGGGGCTTCGGCTCCCCTTGCGTAAGGGACCATATTCGACCCGATTAAGCACCGAAAATGGATCCAAATGTCGGCCGACCAAGTAAGCTTGCTGGGGAGAGAGACTAAGTGCCGGGCTGGGCACCTCATTAACCAGTGAAAACTTTTGGCTGCTGGAGAGACTAAGTCCGAGCCTGGGCACATCATTAACCATAAATGAAAAAGGCGAGGCCGAGTCTGGAGCATGGCTAACTGATTAACCAAATTGGCAAGGCCCGGGCTGAAAGTGAGCGAGCGACCCGTGGCCAGGGGGCTGGATGGCGGGAGAGAATCTAACCCCCAAAATATGGAAGTCCGATGAGAAAATATTCGGCCGCATTTCGCGGGCCTCGGGTGTTGCTTCCCGGCCTGGGAAAGTGAGTTGCTCCCGGCAAGTTGACATGTGCATTTTTTGATTTCGAGACATCATTAACCAAAACACGGAAGTCCGATGGGAAAATATTAGGGCCCTTCAAGCGGGCCTCTGGTGATGCTTTCTGGCTTGGGAAAGTGAGTTGCTCCCGCCAAATTGACATGTGAATTTAACGATTTCGAGACATGATTAACCAAATCGCGGAAGTCCGATGAGAAAAGATTCGGCCGCTTCACGCGGGCCTCGGGTGATGCTTTCCGGCTTGGGAAAGTGAGTTGCTACCGCCAAATTGACATGTGTCATTTCTGGCAAGTGTCTCAGAACATAGTTTATGAGTTGGAGTTTGGGAAATCATTAACCTAGTCGGAAGTCCCGATGAAGAAGAAAAAAAGTGCCATTTGCGGCGATTTGGGTGCTCCTGGTCGGATAGAGGTGGCCGTTTGACCCGCTGATTTGACACTTGTCATTTCTGGCAGGGGGGGTTGGCGGGGTGCCCGGAGATTTTCGGGAACACGATTTTCAGAACAAAATTCACTCAGCGGGAGCACTTTGAAAAGGCCCGAAAAGTGTTACTTTGCTAAAAGGCTCATTTTATGAATATAGAGACCTTTCAAAGAGTATTGGAAAGTCATATTAAATTGGTTTTGTGGCTTTTATGCCTTAAAGACAAAAAACTCTAAGTGTGAATCTGAAATCGTAGACAGACAGCAGAAACATATAAATAATTCCAGCGTCTAAGTTTCATTTGCTGTCTGTCACACAGGTGCCTCTGAAACGGTCAGGGCCTGTGACCCCATTGAGCTTTGTGAGCAACGTATGCACACGCAGTGTTTGCAATGAGATTCCCCTGTGTCATGCGCTCAGTGGGCCCGTACGACAGATTTGGTGACTCGCGTCCATAGTGGGAGTCCCTGGGCCGGCCCAGTATAGAGAGAGGCTGGTGTTCAGGCTATTTCAG